>NW_024584547.1:0-7508 GCF_018398535.1 Haplochromis burtoni
TTTTCCCGAGGTCATAAGGTCGGACAATGGTTCACATTTCAGGAACCACGATCTGCAGAGGGTTGAAGCCGCATTAGGTTTGAAACATAAGTTTGGCTCAGTTTACCACCCCCAATCCCAGGGGAAAGTGGAAAGGATGAATCAAACTCTAAAAACTAAATTGGCTAAAATCTGTGCACAGACCAAATTAGATTGGGTTAAGGCATTGCCTCTTGCATTAATGTCCATAAGATGCTCAGTAAATCAAACCTCTGGTTACACTCCATTTGAGTTGGAGCATGGCAGGCCTTTTCCTGGCCCCTCCTCTCGCCTGTTAATGTCGGATGAAGCTGATTCAGACCTCGATCCGAGGACATATTATAACATGCTCCGCAGTTTTGTTGCCCAGTATTCCTCACAGGTCGCTGAAAGAAACCAGCAAGAGCTGAAAGAGGCTGCACCTGGAGTGGACTACGTCCTCCTGAAAGTCACAAAGAGAAAGTGGGCTGAGCCTCGCTGGACAGGCCCTTACCGCATAACAGAGCGGACCTCCCACGCTGTCAGGCTCGAAGGGAAAGGTGACACCTGGTTTCATTACACACAGTGCGCTGCTGCCACCGAACCAGGAAGAACCTTGAGAGAGGTGCAGAAGGACCTGTCAGAAGGAGCTGCAACAGCATCACCAACCACTTGAGGGAGCCAAAACTCAACCTACAAGCCGGCTGGTTACAAAAGGGGGTGTTCTTCATACTGAACTAAACATTTTTATTTTTCTATTTTTAACATCTTTTATGATTTTGCTTTTATATTGGCTTGAGTTTTTAAGATTTACATTTTACATTGCAATAGTTTTAATCGCTGAAAGCTCATTTAAAGTTGTGTCACTGATACTTTTTGTTGCTCTTTAACTCCTAGAACACGCCCTTGGCGAGGTGGGGGGAACTGGACCACCTTTCTGTGCCCCATCATCTTCTATTAGAAGACATACAAGCTAAGTAAACATGTCTTGGCCCTTTCCCCCTGAAATGACAGGCAGGCAAAGATGTTGCGTCTTTGTTTGCTTCCTGGCCCTGGGTCTCATTCCCATTGGCATAATCCTGATCTGTGAAGGGCCCCCGAAACTTCTGACACCCTCAAGTTCAAAAGCTTCGCCCCCTTCTGACAGTCCCAATCTGACAAATGTAGCCCCTAGGGTCTTGCCCACCACTTCCTCTCCAGTTTTGCCCACGCCCGATCCATTTAGAAAGAAACGAGACACGGTTACCTCCTGTACCCCAAGTACGACTAGAATGATTACTCTCTGTGTCCCCAACAATAAAAGTTGGGTAGTCGAAATAGATTTCGCTAGCTTTCCAGTCACTCCCGTCACCAAAGACCAAGGGGGAGATCTTTTTAACCTTGCAGTACATCTCTCCTCCTCAGTGTGGTATATAACCCTGGGAGGTTGGCATCAGTGGAAGTGGTCCAGTTTAGTGTCAGAAACGGACCTCGATTGGTCCAAGCACTCTAGGGGTCAGGCTTTGCACTGGAGAAACCAAAATATGCTCAGAATAGCAAAAAAACCGGATCTTTCAGGCTTAATTTTCACCCTAAAAGATCTGGCCTTGACCTCCTGTCAACAATTTATACTTGCCCCTTGGACTGATCGCACCGCCCTGTATTGGCAAATGGAAATATGTCCTAGCGTTGGTGCAGCTCCAAGCTCTGTAGTTAAAGATGATAATCCCACCTTTAATGGCCCTCCGGTGACATATACAAACGGGGGGAGAAACGGCCGAATACGCATTGTAGAGACAAATAAAATGTCTAAAGATGACCTCTTCCAAATTCTAACCGGTATTTCTGGAGCAACAAACAACTGGTTACTACTAGCTGAACAAGCTGCTGACAAGACGGCTTCCGACTGCATAGTGTGTATGGGAGCCCGCCCCACTTTAAGAGTGGTACCGGCGCCAGTCAATAGTGCATGCCTCCTGCATCTTATGAACAATACAAAACGAGGTCATTGCTCATATCTGGAAAACCACTTTCCTAAAACTCAACGCTCGGTCTCTAATAAACCACCCTTCTTTTCCTCAGATGTAGCTGTGAACAATTTCACTTGTATTAACCTGACTGGCAATGCAGTAAAACTAGGTAGCTTGAACTCTTCTTGGTGCACTGAGATGACGGTTATGAAACCAAACTTCCGACCTACGGCTAGGGCTGATTTGTGGTGGTGGTGTGGCAATAACAAGTTATATGATGGTTTCCCTCGGGATGCGTCAGGTCTTTGCGCTCTCATAACTCTTATTTTACCTGTTTTAGTCACTCCAGTAGATCTCTCTATAGAAGTACACGAAGTTGGCCTCCCATCCTCCTCTGAACGCCGCTCTAAACGCTCTCTAATCCCAGGTTCAGCTCATAATCCAACCTATATTGATGCTGTAGGTATACCCCGTGGGGTCCCCGATGAATATAAACTACGAGACCAGGTTAAAGCAGGATGGGCCTCTATACTCTGGATGGTTGAAATAAATGCGAATGTAGACAGAATTAACTACATTCACTTTAATGTGCAACTGTTGGCTAATTACACTCGAGATGGTTTTGAAGCTGTGCATGCACAGTTATCTGCCACTTCCCTAATGGCTTTCCAAAACAGGGTCGCAACGGATTTTCTCCTCGCAGAAAGAGGCGGAGTCTGCAGCCTTTTTGGTCAGGAGTGCTGTACCTTTATCCCCAATAACACAGCTCCTGATGGTTCCCTCACTAAAGCTATTACTGGTCTCACAGCTCTTACTATTAAAATGAAGGAACACTCGGGCGTTGATACTGCCATGTGGGACTCTTGGCTTAACATGTTTGGCAAATATAAGGCCCTTGTAGCTTCCATCCTAGTTTCCATCTCAGTTTTTGTTGCTGTCCTAGTCACCTGCGGTTGCTGTTGTATTCCATGCATTCGATCCCTCTTCCAGAGACTGATTGTTACAGCTCTCACTCCTGAGGATAAGGATCTCGCCCTGCAGATGCCTTTATTGGCTAGTCAACTTCCCACCTCCTCGCCAACGGATGATGAAGACTCTGATCGTGATGGTGACGAACATTATCGTCTTTCTCTTGTTTAAATGCTTCTAGAATGGTTGTTTCTCTGTGGTGTTTTGTATTAGGCTTGTTATTAATTGTTTCCCTCACCCACTTCCTCTTGAAGGATATATCTGGTTGAACTGTGTCTGGTCGGGTTGTGAGGGTTAAGCGATGTTCTCAGGGTCTCCGGACTTAAGCCTGAGCGAATGTGTACTCCCACCACTGGATATAAATTGTTTTTTTTTCCACACCCCTTCCTCACGTTTTACCATATTCACTTTTGAATGTCCTTAGCAGTTACCGTTCTGGGTTTATTTTACTGTTGATTTATTCTTTCACATTTTCACGTTTATATCTCTCATTATTATAGTATACTCTGTACTCTCCACATTTTTATCATTACTTATGCTTTTTGGTTGCTGGGTTACATGAACTGTTAATTTTGTGTCACTACCCTGGTTGCACTGACTCGTTGTATCCTTGTGTGCAGGACAGCTGTTACTGCTTTCGTCTGGAACCGAGACTGCTTGCAGCCGACCCCTGGGCAGGGTGGTGCCTGGACTCTTTTCTCCTCATCTGCAATGACAGATAAAGACAAATGATAAGACCCGAGGAGTTTTTCGAGCCAGGCTTCGACACGTCTCTGTGTTCCTTTGAATGTTACTTATTTTTGTGTGTTGACCCATTTTAAGATGGGTCAAAAGGGGGATTTGAAGAAAATATAATCTGATTAAACATTATTCAGCTTTAAACATTGTTCAGCTTTAAAGTTACTGTGCAACTAATAAAAATGTGCTCACGACTTTGGCCTTGAGAGCGATAAGAAGCGATCGCCTCATCCTGCAGGTGCAAGATATCTGCAAGCGAAGAGGCTAGAACACCCAAGGCCGATTTCCTTTTATGGAGTTGTTTTTCTGCTAGTGCAGCACTTTCCTCACTCCCTCCTGTAAGTTTTAGAGAATATATACCCATCCTCACAGCAAATCTTCGGAATCTCCTGATGTGAGCTGTGTTGAGAGGTTGTCTCTGTCTCAATAAAAGTTCACTGATTCCCCATCCTGCAGGTGTCGTGTTGTCTTCATTCTCCGCCAGCCTGGTTAAGTCAATTCCTCCTTAACATCTAAAAGAACCTATTTAATGAAGGAAGACGGGTTCACTTTGTGTTTAATATTATTCTATTGCTTGTGTTGTTTTTTTTTATATCCTTCAGCACTTGTGCTGTACGTAACAAGTCACGTGACGTGACGCTGGGGCTGTGATTGGTTCGGCTCTGCGCTACGTAATTTGGATTGGCTTACGTTTTTTTTTTTTTTTTTTTTTTAAGAGGACAAGAGCGGCGAGGTCTATCGCGATAGTTTAATTTTTCTATCGAGAAAAAGTTATATCGCGATACATATCGTTATCGTTCTACCGCCCAGCTCTATGTTGAACTCATCCGGTCCGCAGACTTTACCACTAGGGAAAGAAAGGATAGCAGCTTTGACTTCTGTGATGCTGAAATCAGCATCAAGCACTTGGGTGGCAGATTCTGTAAGGGTTGGAATACTCAAGAGAGTTAAGAAAGCTAAAAAGCTCAGAGTGAGTGGCGTTCGATTTAGAAGAATACAGTGTGCTGAAAAACTCAACAAATCTGTCATTAATCAGCTTAGGATCAGTAATTAATTCAGAGGAGGCAATTATGTGTATGGTGCGATGGGCTTGCACATCTTTTAATTGTCTGGCAAATAATTTATGGGGTTTATCTCCCAACTCAAAGTGTCTTTGTTTCAATTTAATAACGTCGCTACCGACTTGGGTTCCCAAAATATGATTGTATTCGAGTTTTAGTTTCAGAATAGCATTAGATATGTCCTCAGTATCAGATTGGCGAAGTGCCTCCTCTAATGTTGACAATTCAGACTCAATATGGGACAGACGATTTAATGTAGTTCTTTTCGAAAATGTTTGAAAGCAAATGATATTGCCACGCAATGCTGCCTTAAAAGATTCCCAAAGAGTGGAATCAGAGACCTCACCATTGTCGTTATGTTTTAAGAAATCTGAAATCTCAGTGGAAACATAAGTGGAGAAAGTTTTGTCTGACAGAAGGGTAGAATTGAATTTCCAATTAAAAATTCGAGGCTGTAAATTAAAATCTATTTTCATGGTAAGTGGGGCATGGTCAGAAATCAAGATTTGATGATTAGCAGAGCTGACAATACTGGGTAGTAGTCTAGAATCTGTAACAAAGTAATCTATTCTGGTAAAGCTATGACATACAGATAAAAAAAAGGAATATTGCCTGTCATTTGGATGCTGAAGCCTCCAAACGTCTACCATGTTGTGTGATTTTACCAGATTGTTCAAAACTGCCGTGGATCTAGTAGTGGGGGCTATTTTTGTAGATGATCTATCCAAAACAGGATCAAAATAGCAGTTAAAATCGCCACCAATTATTATACTAGACATATTATATTCAGAAATTAGATCAAATATTTTGGAAAAGAAGTCAGGACAGTCAAAATTAGGGGCATAGATATTTAGCAAGACCAGTGGAAAAGAGTTAATGGACCCAGAGATCAAAACAAATCTCCCACCCGGATCAGTAACGACGGATCCAAATATAAATGGAGTGGTTTTCCGTATGAGTATAGCAACACCTCTGGCCTTAGATGTGAAAGTGGACTGGTAAACCTGCGACACCCAATTTGCTCTTAAACGTCTCTGTTCATTGGAGTGAATATGAGTTTCCTGAAGAAAAATGATATCAGAAGATAAATGCTTCAAATGTGACATAACCTTCCCACGTTTCAAAGCTCTGCCTAAGCCCTTGCAATTCCAGGATGTAAACGTCAAAGGACATGTTCCTAAACCAGTAGCATTGTTACCCCGCATCTAAATGAGACGTGGTATGACATATGGACTGGTGAAAAATAGTACAAAGGACTGGCATAAAAAAGGTTAAAACAAAATTAACAACAAGAACACTGAACCCCACCCCCCAAAAAGAAAAAGGCCGCAAAAAAGAACAAGAACTACTGCAGCCCATCCCAGCGTGCATTAAGGGGACTGCCGGGAAGAGGAGCGCAAAACCTTCATAAACATATAAAATGACTTGTGTATAACCAAAGTTATAATATAAACGTTCTCAGTACTTCACGATAGAGAAAAGTTTTAAGACGTCGTAGCAAAAAAACAAAACAATGATAGAAATCAGATCACCACAGAAGCATTCAAAAAATGATTGAACGAATCGCGACTCTCACTAACAGTTCCAGGTGCTGGACTGTTTGAAGGCCCCACTTTGGATCACGTGAAGGACATTCAGTTTTTTGTTGCAAACTGTTTACAGGAAACGCACTATTGTCACACCACAGTGAGCCAGTTGCATGAACAGCAGCCTAATCAGATTTCTGTAGAGTCTCAGTTTTTTTGGAGTCTGCTTCTTGCGTCCAACAGGAAGAATTCTGTCCATAAACAAAGGATTTTAAAATGTACCATTTCTTTTTTTTCTTTTTACTTTTGTAAAGTAACCTAAAATTATTATTGCCTCAAAGGGATTTATACTCTGAGCTATGGTTTTTTTTTTTTTTGTATTTTAAATGTTGTTCTAAGCGGCCAACGAATTGTTAATGCATGATTAAAGTGAATTGGACTGGAAGGAGGCGTTGTTGGTAAATCTGCTAACTTTGTGGTGGAGGCTGTTGGACACAATGTTGGTACAAGGGGGGTCCTGAAAGCATGTACTGATTAGCTCCAGTTTCTTCTCTGAAGTTGCTCTGTTTCTCTTCAGATGTCTCTCAGACCAAGATTGAATGTGATGACAAGGGTGATGGATGGTGTGACATGTGCTGCTGGCCCACAGAACCAGGTGAGTATGCTGTCCATGTGCTCTGCAACAATGAGGACATCCAACACTCTCAGTTAAGATTAGTTTTCATGATTGTTGCTTCAAGGCCTGAGATCATGGTGGTGGGCTTGTGATGGACACACTTTTCATGGCTGAAGCCTCTCCTGTAGAGGCTAAGCCTAGGCTTGAAGCCACTGGGGTGTTCGTTGGCGACGCGATGTCACTGGTATGCATGAAGTTATTAAACTTGATACAGTCCAATAACTTCAGCCTTACTCATCTTGTCGCTAATTACGTGTGTCTACCTTAAATATCTTCACAAACTCAAAATGTGACCTCTAGCACCAAACGCTTGCTGCAGTTCTTGGTGTCAGAGGTGACACACAAGGTATCAGGTTTTCGCTGCAATTACTTTTTCATATAGGACCAAGTATGTTTGGATAGCGTTTTGCCCTTGAAAACTGCCGTTTAATATTAGACATTCTGTTATGTGAACGGCTGTGTGCAGGCAGGAAAAGGACCCAAAGGCAACAAAACTAGGAATACAAAATACTAGTGATGGCCCGCTTGAAGCTGAAGCTCCGGTGCGTGTGTCAAAAAAATCAACACACTGCTTCAGAAGCACTGTGTCGAA
>NW_024584547.1:7528-9366 GCF_018398535.1 Haplochromis burtoni
CATGTGGGGTGAGAAAAGGACGGAGACGATTAATGTTGCGCAATTGAAAATATGCAAACCGAGTGACATTGTTAATGTGTGAATTGAAAGAGAGAGTACTGTCGAGGATGACACCCAAGCTTTTCACAGAGGAAGAAACGAAGACCGGCGAGTTATTGATAGTAACAGAGAAACTGTTGGTTCTGGATAATGTTGATTTAATGCCTACCAAGAGAAGCTCGGAATTATTACTTATTTATGTATTAATTTGATTTGGTTGGCCTGCATTTTTTCTTTGATGATTTTCACAGTAAACTCAAAAGCTTTTAGTTCTGAACTGATAGCTGTCCAATGAAAGTGATATTAAGATGTCCCTTATGGTTTTAGGATACTGTTATTGACATTTTTAATTGGCTTTATTGGCTATAGTGAGGTTCTTAAATGGGGAGATCAAATGTGTGCTGTGAAAAAAGTCCATTGTGCAGAGTTGCCAAAAGAATGACTGAATCATAAGATATTTGTATTATGATTAAATCAATAAACTTAACAAGCATACCCATCACTGTCCATCAGTAAAATAAAACTGCACCTGTTTATGTTTATGATGTGCCCATCGTCCACATTTCTCTCTTTCATTGACTGATAAGCTTCACGTGCACAGATACACAGTGCAAGAACGTTCACCTGTAAGAAACCAGAAGTGAAATAAACAGTAAAGAACATTTTTGGAATCATCCATCCATCCATTCACTTCCGCTTATCTTCTTTCAGGGTCACAGGGGGCGCTGGAGCCTATCCCAGCTGTCTTAGGGCAAGAGGCAGGGTACACCCTGGGCAGGTCGCCAGTCTGTCGCAGGGCTAACACACAGACAGAGACAATCATTCACACTACACATTCGCTCCGCATTTACACCTATGGGCAGTTTTAGTATTTCCAATTAACTAGGGATGCACCGATACTGGTATCGGGTATTGGCCTCGATACCACATCTTCTAAAGTACTTGTACTCGTTAAAAGTCCCCCGATACCGAGGACCGATACCACGGTCTGAGACCTGTCTATGTTTGAGCGGCATGTAAGGGGTTAATCACAGGCGTCGAGTGCCCGCCCCCAGGCCCCGGCTGCAGCTCAGCGCGGGGAGAAAGCGAGGCGAGACATATCAGCTGTGTGGAAGTATTTCAAAGTGAATGAAGACTCGAAAACAAAGGCGGACTCCAAATTGCGCTCAGCGAAATTGTCCAGAGGAGGCTCTAAAGGTAGCGCATTTAACACAAGCAATTTAATCAAGCACCTAAAATCCCAACACAACAACGAGTACAAAGAGTTTACCCACACTTATTAGCACAGAGGAGCATAGCTGATGCTATAGCAGTGGGACGGAAAATAGTTGGGCATTTTAAACATTCCGCCTTAGCCTACTCCCGCCTCGAGGACATTCAGGGACAGCTCAACCAGCCAATAAAGAGACTGCAGCAGGACGTACAGACGCGCTGGAACAGCATGCTCCAGTCCCTCATTGAGCAAAAGCGAGTGCTGGGCGTGTATGTATCCGAGCACGAACTCCCTGAGTATCTCACCGCTCACCAATGGGCTCTTATGGAGACGACTGTTGCCATCCTCGCCCCCTTTGAGGAACTAACTAAAAAAGTGAGCAGCTACTAGTGATGGGACGTTCTGTATCGAGGCTTCGGAGCGTGTGTCGAGTAATGGAGGGGGCGTTTCCGCGAAGCGCGTATCGAGGCTTGCTTCATTTATGGGAGGAGCTGAAAATGATGACGTCCGAAGCCTCGCTGCCCGGCTGTACCACGTGACTGGTTCATGAAGTGGTTCGAACTTTGCCGCGAAATATGACAGCGAT
>NW_024584547.1:10086-15238 GCF_018398535.1 Haplochromis burtoni
ACTGTCCACACCCAACCACACCTCACCTCACAGTAAATGATCATTTCCATTTCAAGCATTTCCAAATAATCGTTTCCCATACTGCCACCAAAAATATACACAGTATATTGCATCACTACAATATACATGTGTTACACACTCCTTTTGTTGTTTACATTTACAGGCTGTGTGCATAATGCCACACTCTTCAAATTGGGGTGGGGTGAACCAATTGGATGAAAAGCTTCAGTGCTTCATGGGGCTTCATCTGCCCATCACTAGCAGCTACGACGCACTAGCCTCTGATGTCATCCCAGCTGTGACTGTGCTAGTGAGACTTCTAAACAGAGAAACAGACGAACAAATTTTTTTAAATTAAATTTTGTTTTTTTTATAATTATTTATTCTGTAATATGTTGCATACAAGATGCTTTTCATTTTAAATAAATGTTCTTAATTCCAAACTAGTCCCTTGTTTGTTTGTTTTTTGTTAAATTATAGGACTAAAGCTGTTACCTGCAAATTTAAATCATGTTTTTATTAAGTACTCGGTATCGGTATCATCAAGTACTGAAATGCAAGTACGCGTACTTGTACTCGTACTCGTTTCCAAAAAAGTGGTATGGGTGCATCCCTACAATTAACCATTCCTTTAAATACTTTAATATGTAGTACACAACAACATATTACTGCATACCAACCAGGACAATTTTTTTTCTAAAATAACGCTTACATCCCACATGTTCTTCCAGCCACTGGCTTTGCCATTTAGCAGCGCCTCTGGATGAGCCAAGCCAGCGTTGTTGATGCACACGTCCACGCCTTTGTGCTGCTCCTTGATTGCGGCAAACATGGACAGAATCTCCTCCTCTTTGCTCAAGTCACACTTGAAAGGCACCAAAACACCAGGGTGGCCGGCGCTCTGACACTCTGCTGACAGTTTCTGAGACCAAAAAGCAAAAGATGATACCTTCATAGTCACCATCGCATTCAGATTCTTGTGGTAAAAATACTCTGGTAAAAGTTGAATTATCGATTAAACTCCTTTACTAAGATAAAAGAGAAAAATTCCAGGCTCTGAAATGAATTCAAAGCATAAAAGTAAGAAGATAGGGACATTTCAATTATTTTGCAAAGGAAACATAACCTTGTACAACTTCAACATAATAGCAAAATTAGACATGGGAATGAAAATAATGAATATATGAGTATAGTCAGGGGCTAAAATGGGATTTGCAGATGTGAGAACCGTAGGATCACTGTAGTGGTTATAAGAGTGTGAGGAAATGAATCAAGAGTCACAATAGGCTCTATTGAGAGATCCAGCAGATTTTTTTCTCTACAGGCTGTGATCAGCTGACCTGTGCTGTGGCTGTTGACCTGAGGTTTACTGCTCTTTGTGGATTTACACAACTCATCAGTATGTAAGTAAGTAAAGTAAGTAAGTAAAGTTTATTTATTAAGCGCTTTTCATAGACAGGTAGTCACAAAGCGCTGCACACAGATACGATAAATAGCAAAATGCACAATATACACAATATAGAGTTTAAATGTAAATTAAAAATATAAAAATGTAAAAAGCATTGGTCAACAGAAAGCTTGTTTAAACAGTAAAGTTTTTAACTGTTTTTTTTTTTTTTATGTATGTAAGATATCATATCTGACTTCTGTCTCCTATACTGCCAACATACTGTTTATAATTTTGTTTATTATGCTGCATAGTACACAACTTGTATCTGGTATTGTGCAGCTCATTTTAACCCATGCATATTGACCAATATGTACAGCATAAATGATTTATTGTAAAACAAAAAGTCTGTCGCTTGACAGCCATTATATGATGTCCACTTGACAGAGCTACATAACTGCATATTTGCATAACATTAAAAAGTCCTTTGCATTAGAGTTTTACATTAAGTGTTTCTCTTCTGAAATCAAGTTTGTTATTTCAGAGCAAACCTGTAATTTCCCCACGTCCCTGGCGCAGCCCACCACTTTCATGCCGAGCCAGACCAGCTCTACCGCTACAGCCGCCCCGATCCCGACCGAGGCTCCGGTCACCAGAGCCACTCTGCCCCGCCAGCGCTCCATCACAGACAGTCGTAACCAGCTCACGCACCAAAAGTAGGAAGAGAGGGACGTGCCAAGATAGATACCCCTGACAGAATTAGTTTCCTCTGCGTCGTGAGCGCTCACCAGGTAGGGAGAACGGATCCAGTTGACTCCGCCTCCATTCCAACCAAATTACTTGAAAATAGTAAGTAGTTACTATTACTTCTCCAAGAAGGTTATCCAATTACTTTACTGATTACGTATTTTTAAAAGTAATTATTTCATTTTAAAAACATGATACACAACCTGAATACGTTATAAAGCAATAGACCTTTCAGCCCAATTAGATTTTTTTCTGCATAATCCATCTAAAATTGGATCACTTGAAAAATCCTCTTTTAAAAATTGGTTTTATTATTTTTAATCTTTTAACTTTATGCACATTGAATCAAGCAAAAAGTGACATAGTATGGAACAACCTATGACTTGAAGAAATTTGTGTAACATTTAAACCTATTTTGTGCACATTCAGGCATGTAAAAGAAACAATTTTTTTGGTGTTTATATTGTTTGTCTGTGATTTGGACAACCAAGCCTGTGCTCTCAACGCAGGGGAAACAAATTCTGCCGGGGACAACTACCTTGACATGACTGCCACAATAAAACCTGAAGTGAGTGAGCTAATTAATTTGTAACTTTCTGTATAATATTAAGTATTTGTGACCATTCGGCCTCTGTCAAGGATTTCCTCGCTAAGATTAGAGACAATATGGGAAGAATCAATAATTCCTCAGTCATGCTCTATACAGCAGCAAAGAGACATTTAACTTTCAGGGGGAAATGCTTTTTTAGGATGAGTCCTTCCATTTTGGACAAATGGAAAACTTGTGAAGGTCATCAGCATTTCATAGCTCAACAACCAAGAAGGAAAGAAGGCGTGATTTGGTAATAATTTATACCAGAATTGTGACTCGCAAATTAGGAACTTCTGAGGAAGTTGAATTTTTAATCATGAAAGGTTTTTGTTTTTTTTGTTTTTTGGGGGTTTTTTTGTTAAATAAAAAACTACACCAAACATTGTTATTATATTGGATACAGAAACCCTGTTTTAACAATTAAAACTTTAAACGGCCATTTTTGTGCACCAACTGATAGAAATGAACTTTTACACAGAGTCAGGTTTACAGAGTTATAATGAATGATGAATTGCAACTCACCGGTTTTATAGTAACATATAAACATAAACTGGCTGCCATCCCAGTTTCTTGGTCTCATCTCAGCATGACACAGCAGAAAAAACTTCATTATTATTAATTTTATTATTATTATTATTATTATTATTTGTGGCAGTAGTATTAGTAGCAGCAGTTGGAGTATTTTAAATAGGATTTCTCTTTAAAGAACACGTGTGGATAAAAGAAATATCAAGTTTGTTTGTAGACCAACACACATGCTTTCTCTTCTCTGATTGCCTCTGAAAGAAATAGATGTTGTCAGTGTCATCACAATATGTGCTCAGCGCCTCTCTGCATGTTCAGATTTCTGATTTTATCTTGTTTCATGCTTTTTACTGTGGCTTATTGAACTTTCCCTTTAATTGCATTTTAAACACAAGCAGTTTACTCATAATAAGATAACACTGGTATAAACATGGACATACTGATGTATGGAATTTAAACCATGGCTGGTTTTTAATGAAGAGCACAAAATGTCCCAAGAAAACACACCAATGAAGGTCATCACTATTTTGCATTTCACAGCTCTGCTTTTACAGTGGGATGCAAAGGTTTGGGCAACCTTGTTAATAGTCATTATTTTCCTGTATAAATCGTTGGTTGTTACAGTAAAAAAATGTCAGTTAAATATATCATATAGGAGACACACACAGCGATATTGGAGAAGTGAAATGAAGTTTATTGGATTTAGAGAAAGTGTGCAATAATTGTTTAAACAAAATCAGGCAGGTGCATAAATTTGGGCACTGCTGTCATTTTCTTGATTCCAAAACCTTTAGAACTAATTATTGGAACTCAAATTGGCTTGGTAAGCTCAGTGACCCCTGACCTTCATACACAGGTGAATCCAATAATGAGAAAGAGCATTTAAGGGGGTCAATTGTAAGTTTCCCTCCTCTTTTAATTTTCTCTGAAGAGTAGCAACATGGGGGTCTCAAAACAACTCTCAAATGACCTGAAGACAAAGATTGTTCACCATCATGGTTTAGGGGAAAGATACAGAAAGCTGTCTCACAGATTTAAGCTGTCTGTTTCCACAGTTAGGAACAAACAGAGCCGCTTGGGGTATGCTAAAGCACATTTGGACAAGTCAGCTTCATTGTGGAATAAGGTGCTGTGGACTGATGAAACTAAAATTGAGTTATTTGGGCATAACAAGGGGTGTTATGCATGGAGGAAAAAGAACACGGCATTCCAAGAAAAACACCTGCTACCTACAGTAAAATATGGTGGTGGTTCCATCATGCTGTGGGGCTGTGTAGCCAGTGCAGGGACTGGGAATCTTGTCAAAATTGAGGGACACATGGATTCCACTCAGTATCAGCAGATTCTGGAGACCAATGTCCAGGAATCAGTGACAAAGCTGAAGCTGCGCTGGGTCTGGATCTTTCAACAAGACAACGACCCGAAACACTGCTCAAAATCCACTAAGGCATTCATGCAGAGGAACAAGTACAACGTTCTGGAATGGCCATCTCAGTCCCCAGACCTGAATATTATTGAAAATCTGTGGTGTGAGTTAAAGAGAGCTGTCCTTGCTCAGAAGCCATCAAACCTGAATGAACTAGAGATGTTTTGTAAAGAGGAATGGTCCAAAATACCTTCAACTACAATCCAGACTCTCACTGGAACCTACAGGAAGCGTTTAGAGGCTGTAACTTCTGCAAAAGGCGGATCTACTAAATATCGATTTCATTTCTTCTTTTTTTTTTTTTGTGGTGCCCAAATTTATGCACCTGCCTGATTTTGTTTAAACAATTATTGCACACTTTCTGTAAATCCAGTAAACTTCATTTCACTTCTCAAATGTCACTGTGTGTGTCTCCTATATGATATGTTTAACTGACATTTTTTATTGTAACAACCAACGATTTATACAGGAAAAT
>NW_024584548.1:0-1636 GCF_018398535.1 Haplochromis burtoni
GAGGATGAAGTCAGGGAGTAGTTTGAAGCTCATTAGCATATGCCAAACTGACTATAGTGGGATACTACAGAAATGGAAAAACTCTAATAAGAACTAAAAGTAACATATTAAATTATATATAATATATAATAAATTATATAATATATTACTTTATATATTACATAATGTTTTAAGTTTTAAGCTGACAAAAAATTTGTTTGGTTTTTGTAAGTTGTTCTGTGATCAGACAGCCACTAGATGGCATTAGAGACACTGCTAACACTACCACACTGGCATAAGGTCCATTTGAGGCCTATGTTTTCATTATTTCCATGCTACACAGGCTTTCCTGATGGTGATATCCTGTTAACAGTTTTGAATAGCATCCACTTATACTCCTTCTGACACAGCTGGTTTCATTGTTTCAACATGAGGTCCCTTGTTTGTTGTCACTGCTTCTCCAGCTCAAAATAAACCTACTAAATAACGCCAGACTTTCTGAGAGTAAAAACACTGTCTCTGAATAATTACCTAAAAGTCGAGTTGGCTTCTAAACCTTTGGTCCATTTATAACTCTACATAAATTAGTGTGAAAGTGACAAAATGAGCGATAATGAAGGCAATTTAATAATCCATATAACAGGTAATTTAATGGAGTTGTATTTGTTTAATTTTAATTTTAGTATGCACTTTTAAGAGTAATGCTGTGTCTGGTAATGTGTTGTTTGTTTATGAGCTGGCGATGTGCATTGGCTGTTATGAGGGTAAAAACTAAGCAAAATCCATATTTGACATGTCTCACAGCATTAAAGAAACATACAAATAAAACGTGTTAACAGAGAAATGTTTGCTAACACTGTTGAAAAAGACCATTTAAGATGTGAAAATCTGACTCCATATTCAGAACGGATTTCCACCTTCCAGTATGCAGAAATTACTTATAAGAATTACCCATTCCCGCAGTTAATAATCACTGTTGGTGTAAAGGTTTTACAGGACACAATTATCTTTTTCTATTATTTGAGCTATTATTTACTTATGAAAGTGGCCCTTTTGCATTTGGTTGGTTCATACTTAATTCCCACAATATCAGAAAAATGGTAAAAGGGGCCACATTTAAGAGCAAATTGTTGACACCTAGACATAAAAGTCAGAGTTTTTATAACATTTACTTTGTTATGCTTCTTGTGTTTAGTACAGAACTGAAAGCCTTTGTGATCACTGTATTCAGAATACAATGGGATTAGGTGTGTTCCTCCTGCTTGTTGCAGTTGAAGTTGTAAAGATATACTTAACATTAAATTATAATTAAAATATACTAAGAACACCATAAAACCACTTGCACACATTAAAAAAGAAGTAGCTTTACCATGATGTGAAATGTAATGAAATAGCATAAAATTTAATATGTAAAGTCTATTTTTAAGCAAATTAAAATGCTATTTTGAGCCTACTTATCAACATCTTACCTAAAGTTCTAGTTTCATTTTTGAAACCTGTGTGCTGTGAATAGTTTCATTTCACTGAAAACCACTGTGGTGAGCAAGAGTTTCATTTCACTGGAAAACACTGTGTTGGAGAGCAGAGGCGGAGCCAGACATTTGAAACACCCGGGGCTTAGCCCTAAAGGGTAGTATGCATGTGGGATTTTTTTTTT
>NW_024584548.1:3795-15233 GCF_018398535.1 Haplochromis burtoni
ACACCCCTGGAATCTTTGACACATCAAATAAAGAAGAGAAACTGAGAAAGGAAATAGAAACATGTATAATGCTGTCTGTCCCAGGACCCCATATGTTTCTGCTAGTGATCAGATTGGATGTGCGCTTCACAGAAGAAGAGAAGAGTTCTGTTAAATGGATCAAAGAAAACTTTGGGGATGAAGCCTCAAAGTATACAGCAGTGGTTTTCACAAGGGGAGATCAGTTCAAAGAAAGATCCATTGAAAACTACTTAGAGCAAAGTCCTGATCTGAAGGAGCTCATCGCTGAGTGTAAAGCTGGGTATGTTGTATTTGACAACACATGCCAGAATAATCGCACTCAGGTAGCTGATCTGTTTGAAAAGATAGACCAGACAGTGCAATTAAACGGGAACCATTACACCAGCAGCAAATACAAAGAGGCCCAGAAACAGATGAATCGGAACAAATTGTTGCACGAATGTGGAGACACATTGAACTCTGCAGGTAATTATTTGCTTGTGGCAGGAGCAGTAGCTGCTGCACCTGCAGTTGGTGCTGCTGTAATGGCAGCAGCACCTGCAGTTGGTGCTGCTGTAATGGCAGTAGCACCTGCAGTTGGTGCTGCTGTAATGGCAGAGAAAGCAGCAGCCACATCCGTTCGGCCTCTATTAATGCTTGTAGGAGCAGGGATTGTTAAAGGCATTGGGGGCTGGATCATACCTAAAACAGAGAACAGCTAAGCATTACCAAGCCACGACCTTTATGAAGTCTCTTTATGAAGAAGAGGCTTTTTGTATACAAGTACAAATTCACGCTTGATATTATACCTGCTGTTTTAAACTTTATGAAGATCATCAGGTTTGGTGTACGGTTTATTTCATAATGCTTTTTTTTTTTCATCATGCAATAGTTTGTTTCCATAGATAATCAAAAAAAGAGAATATTTATTGAAAACATATAGTTATGTAGAGGTGAAGCAAAAAGAAAATGATTCAACATCTCTTAATCATATTTTAATCTGCGTTGTCACTACTCTCTCATCTTTGTATTGTATTACAACATTTACAGCACTTTAAAAAAAAGAAATACTACTTAAAATTTGTTTTTCTTCTACAATGGTGCAACTTATTCAAATCATCTGTTGTGTAATGATAGACAAGCTGGACTATGTAGCTGAAGTTATCTGATACTTACGGTTCATTACAGATATTTACTGTAAATTCTTGTCAGGATTGGGTTTTTCGTTTTTAAATTTAATGTATGATCTGATTTACAGTTTTATATTTAATTTTACTGTAAAAGGGCATTTGAAAGTACATTTTCCACTAAAATCAATGCCATTTCTTGTGCCTTCTTTCATTGTTTTAAATAAAGTCATCCACTCTGTACCAGAATGTCATTAGTTCTTTTTTGCTCATGCCCCACCACCAAGATTGTGCAAAAACCTCCATGTTGAAATTCATCAGTCTTGCTGATATACAACACTAATCATACACTGGCTGACAGCTAAATTACCATGTTATGATATCACATTCAAACTGCATTAAAATAATTAGATTTTACACTTGGTCTGGTTTAGGCTATATGAAAGGTCATAAGGTTTTCTTGGCATAAATGGATGGAAATAAACACAAAATGCATAATAAATAAACAAACCGCACTTATGACAAATGAAACTGAAACAAGAAATGATTCCAGGTACAAGTTTTCTTGTAAGATTCATTAGCAAATAATACATAACACTCATTCCATTGCAGGTAGTCAAACAGATGAAAATAGACCAATCTAACCTGTAATACAGGTTGTAGGTGTAGTTGGCATTTAAAATATAACCTGTACATTTGAAGCACCATAACTCAGTTTACAACCTTTTCACATCTGAACACACCCTTTATTTGATACTGCGCCTCCTTTCATTTGTAATTTTAAATAAATAATGTTCAGCTTCAGTGTGTTTTGTTCTTAATTGCAGAAAAAGTAGCAGTGTCCTTACTTTGATCCTTTTGTGGTTGACAGAAACTAACTACCATTCATTTTAACATCTGTGCTGGTCATGTTTGTACTGATGGTATGCACTGACATTGTTGTAGTGGCAGGACAATGAGGACTTGCTCTGTTTCCGCAGACGTGATGGGTCAATGGACGTCTACCATTGTTTCTCATTTCCTTTGGGGAAATGAGCTCAGAATGCTACTAATAAAAAGTAAAGGAAGCAGTGTGTCAGTGTCTGCGCATTTTAACAGTTATAAGTTACCAAGGTATAATCTATAGGTGAAAAAACTTTTTACATTTGGGTTTTAATATTAATTATTTTGAATCCTACTAAAGAGCCAAAAGAAGTGATACTCACATTCATATATAAGATGTAAACGATAAAAAAGACAAACAAGCACATTTCATACCATTTGTTTACTATTAGCTTTAAATTCACATACTCGTTTTGAAACAGAACCTAAACAAGTCACTAACGCATAGTTCCAAACCATAATGTGTGAGATACTAATACTGTATATGGAATATTTCTGTTTTTTATTCAGTGACACAAACTGTAGCCAAACAATAGCCTTGCCACTACCCTCCATCTTGTTATACAGGCACGTTTGCTTTAGCCTTGCATTTTATGCCTTTCCAAATGAAAATGGCAGATAAACCGCATAAGATTCCCAGGACAAGTGCAGGGGCGCCTAGAGCCAGGGCCACTGTGGTGTTAGCTCCCACTGCAATGACCACCCCAGCAAACACCAAGACAACAGCAGAAGCTGCGGCCACGCGTATATTCTTTCTTTGAACCTTTTTCTTCCTGATTTTCTTTTCCTCCTGCTTCTGTCTCTCTGCATCCCATATTTTCCTTTCCTCCTCTTTCTTCTGTTCCTCCTCTTGCTTCCTCCGCTCCTCCTCCTCTCTCAGCTTCCTCTGGGCTTTCTCATACATTTCATTCGTGTAGTGCTTACCACCGTTATCCTGTACCATTTCCTTGATCATATTGATCAGCTCTTTTACCTGCACACGGTCATCCACGTCAGTGTTGTTGAAAGCATGATATCTGCGTCCAAATGTGATCGAGAGTCTCCGCAGCTCCTTGCACTCCTTCAGAGCATTGTCAGCTTTAGCTTGATCTTTACACGTAAACAGCATGATTGTGTACATGGAAGCATCGTCTCCAAAGTTATCTTGGATCCACTTAACAGCATTTCTTTCCTCTTCCGTGAACCTTACTCCAAGCCGGATTACCAGTAGGAAAGCATGAGGGCCAGGAACTGACATTTTGACACACTCCTCTATTCTGACTTTTAATTCTTCCTCTGAGATGCCTGTATCAAACAGACCCGGAGTGTCAATAACCTGCACCAAGGTCCCATCCACTTCCCCACTATGAATCTCACAGTGTTTGGTCACAGACACAGAGCTGGGATCCTCTTTGAAGGCAATTCTTCCAAGGATAGTGTTTCCGGTTGCACTCTTCCCTGATCCAGTCTTTCCCACTAAGACTATCCTCAAACCTCCAGACAAATCCAGACCTGTGGTAGAAACAACAGACACAGAATTACTGGCATTTACAAAAAATGGGATCCTTTCTTTTCTGCCTTTTTAGTCTAAAGTAAATGTTTTTGTCTGTCCCTCCATCTTTCCAATGTTAAAAAATAATAATAATTGAAATATTTTCTTTTGCAAACATTTGAAGAAAACAAACTTTTTACATTTTTATTTTTTATAAATCATAGATGCAATTTCAGTTTTTCTGTGGGAAGCAATTCAAATGAATGGGTGCTATTTTAAAATCGCATTTTGAATATTTTTATAATCAGTGAAACACCCCAGAAAACACATAGTATGTTTACACCCAAGAAGCTTAGAGACCATGTACTAATTTACTAATTAACTACCGTGGACTTTCTAGAGAGAAGAATAAGTACAAATGAACACACACAAGTGGCTCTTTCACAACTGGAAAAACTCATATAAATTAAAAATACTAACAAAGTTTATCTTATCAGTTTTTAATTTTAGTAAAAAGTGGGTTGAAGGCATATGTTTGATTAATGAGATTTGGCTAGAGAGAAAATGAAGGCACTTACCATCAAAGTTATTCAGACCACACCCATCAGACCGAGGTAGAGTTTTCTGCTTCTTTTCTCTAAGTTGTATTTCTGTGAAATAAAAATTAAATCATTGAGACAAAAAAGATAAGAGAGTACTAATCACTGACAGCTTTATGAAGTTTGGCATCTTTCTAAGTCTGTCACTTGTGCTCTTTTCTCTGTAACAGTATCACATCTTACAGTAATTAAAGTAATAATGTTTTTTTTTTTTTTTTTATTAATTCGGACAGATGGTCTTACCTTCAGCCATTAGTTCAGATCTACCTTTTATATGTCCCAAGTGACCAAACAACGTCAATGTCCAGACCTAGGTTGTAGACTTAGACAAGCTCCGTGTCTCAGCACATTTCAGATTTGTTTTCTGGGAAACTTCTGGAAGCCTAGGCACTGGGGGGGCTTCCCATTTCCTTGTATTGTTTTCAGTTTGAAATTTGAAAACTGTCTATCCACAGTTCTCCAAATATGGTGAACAGGTTTGTGTGTGGACATAATTATAACTTTTAAAACATGTCATAGCAAATCTACAAAAATATTTAGGTTGCTCAATTGATCACATTAGACTGTTTCACAATAACTCCATAATGATGTCTCTCTCTTCTTAGAGTGGAGCAAGGGGAGTTAAAATTACATGTAGTGTGTCACATTCTTGCATTGTTGATGTTTCCTCACTTTAAAAACAGGAAGTTTTAAATAACAAAAAAAGAAAAACTAAAAAAAAAATCTTAAAATGTATTTGTTTGTTTATTTCTGCAATGCAACAGGAACTCATTTGTTTTAAATTGTGACACTAAAAAAAACTACAGTACTAACTGTCAGTATTGGTGGATAAACATAGCAATAAGAATGGACATGACAGTCACAAATTTTTATGTCCATGAAAACTTGGACATGAAGGTTTCATGTCCAACCTTGGACAGTTTTTAGTTGGAGATAAAAAACAAACAAACTGCTTAATCTCCAACCCCGAATTAAAAAAGAGGTCTATCCGGGGAGGGATGGACTAGTCATCAAAGAACACATTATTGAACATGCTTACATCACTCACTCTTACAATTCAGTTCATTCAGTTCAATTTTATTTGTACAGCACCAAATCACAGTCGCCTCAAGGCACTTATATTTTAAGGTAGACCCTACAATAATACATACAGAGGAAAACCCAACAATCATATGACCCCCTATGAGTAAGCACTTTGGTGACAGTGGAAAGGAAAAACTCCCTTTAAACAGGAAGAAACCTCCCACCTCTTTCTTTTCTTTTTTTGTAGCTCTTTCACCTAAGCAAACACGTCCTTCATGGAGTTTAATCCAAGTGATACACCAATTGTTTTGAGAATAAATAATTTTTTATATATTCCCACACCAAAAATTCCCAGGGCAATGAGACTCCAAAATATAAACCTAGTCCATCTATCCTCTTTATCCTTTTTTGCCAGTTTCTTCTGGGCTTTCTGGTACATCTCATTGGTGTAGTGATTTCCACCATTGAAGTCCACCAATTTTTCTATTATATCTAGGAGTTCTCTGACTTGGGTCCTGTTCTGTCTCTGCTTATTGATGAGTGAATGGTATCTTCCCCCACATTGGTTTATCAGCATTCGTACAGGTTTGCTTTCTCTCAAATAGTCTTTCAAAGATTTTCCCTCCAGCAAATCAGCATGTGTAAACAGAACTATCGTATACATAGAAGCTTCTTCGCCAAAGTTGTCCTGGATCCACTTCACAGTGTTCTGCTCTTCTTTTGTGAACCTTGACTTCAGACTGATCACTAAAAGAAAAGTATGGGGTCCAGGAACTGACTGCTCAATGCACTCCTCAATTTTTACTTTCACTTCATCTTGTGATTTGGTTGTGTCAAACAGCCCTGGAGTGTCAATTATAACAATGTTCCTGTTACCCTCTATTACCTCTTTTCTGTGACAGCCATTGGTAACAGACTCAAGTGACATGTTTGCTTTAAAAGCACTTGGATCCCCCAGGATGGTGTTTCCAGATGCGCTCTTCCCTGATCCAGTTTTTCCAACCAGAAGGAGTCTCACCTCTCCCAAATATCTAGAACCTGTGAAAATTAATATTTGATTTGAAGTAGTATGCATAATACTATGCCATCATAAAATAACATGACACTGTTCATGTTGGTTCATAAGTCTTGAGTCATGCTTATGGCACTTGTCAACCAAGTGTTATTAATTTATTCATTATGTCAGATTTATTACTTAGGTGATGGTCTTTGAAATGCTTCCATTGTTATTATTTTGAAGATGGTCAGTATTTGATGGTTGATAGTAGGGGTGTTTGTATCAGGTGCCCAATGTAGGATATTTCTGTACAGATTCATTTTAAATGATCAAAAATATGCTTTACCGGATTTTCTCTTTCATAAATTTTTTTTTTTTTTTTTAAAGTTTGAAGTAATTTAACTGAAAACACTAATGCTGTTAAACAGTATTCAGAAAAGTAGGACATCTAGAGCTCTGACTCACAAAAGTACAAACTGTTTTGACGAGCTATGAGATTCAAGTGAAAAGTACATCAACACAGTAACAAATATCTTTAGTTGTTATGTTACTGCTTAGTTAATTTCATGTTTTAAATGTTAGTAAAAATGCGCCGAAGAGCCGAACAAGAGAAGGAAGCTGCCATAGCAGAAGCCAATTCTTTAGAAGCTGGTCTACTTGAATTAGGTTTCGAAACACGCAGTGTAGCTTATGGGCCATCCCTATCTGAGAACAAAGAAAAACGCACTGCGCAGTATGTTTTGGAACAAACAGCTATCAATGCAGCAGAATCAACAGCCCCAGTAAAAACTGAATACAAAGACCCTGCACCCGCCTTTCAAGAAATTGCTGTAAAAGAAGGAAACAAAACAAACTGTGCTGCTACTCATAACGAACTGTACAAGCCCCTATCCACCAGCTACAAAGAGTTTACACCTCTTGTTCAGACACCATATAAATCCAGTTGTGCTTAAGGCAATGAACATGCCCCGAGCCAACCGACTTACGACCTTGCCAAATATCTAACCCGCAGCCAGCTCATTACTACAGGCCTTACCAGCTTTGATGACCAACCCATGAGTTACTGGGCATGGAAATCATCTTTCAAAATCGCAATTGCAGGGTTAGACCTTTCACCAGGAGAAGAGCTGGATTTGCTGGTGCGCTACCTTGGTAAAGATTCAGTTAAACAAGCCAAACAAATGAGAGCTGTCAATATCAGATGCCCTGAAGTTGGTTTAGCTATGGCTTGGGACAGACTTGAAGAAGTATATGGCTCCCCAGAAGCTGTAGAGCAAGCTCTCTTTCAAAAGGTCGACAGCTTCCCTAAAATCACACTTAAAGAGCCTTATAAACTCCGTGATCTTGCCGACCTAATGTTAGAGCTAGAGACAGCTAAGTTGGATGGTTACTTACCTGGCTTGTCCTACTTAGACACATCAACAGGGATCCAAGCGATAGTCGAAAAATTGCCGTACAATCTACAAGAAAGGTGGATGAATATTGGTTCAAGGTACAAACACGATTATGGCGTCAGCTTTCCCCCCTTTACTGTGTTTGTCAACTTCATTCGCACTGAAGCCAGAACACGAACTGACCCTAGCTTCAGCGTTCACAGCCCTAACCAACCCATAACACCAGAACGAAAGCACATGCACGAAAGGTTCCCCAAAGGGCCCATATCTGTTCACAAAACTCAAGTACAGGACAAGGCAGATGCAGAAAAATCCAAATATGCTGTGAATCCAAATAAACAGTGCCCAATTCACAGCAAGCCTCATCCTCTGAAAAGGTGCAGAGGGTTCAGAGAGAAACCCTTGGAAGAGCGCAAACAGATCCTCAAAAAATTAAACGTCTGCTTCCGCTGCTGCTCATCTACTGACCATTTAGCCAAGAACTGTGAATCAGGAATCACGTGCACTGAGTGTGACAGCAAAAATCACATTTCTGCCCTCCACCCAGGTCCAGCACCACGGGAGTCTAAATCGCCCCCTTCCCCACAACAAGGCGGGGAGAGTGACAAAGCAGACACCCAAGAAGTCACGTCTCGGTGTACTGAGGTGTGTGGGGAAGGAGTGAGCGCCAGAGAATGTTCAAAAATCACACTAGTGAATGTATACCCTGCTGGACACAGAGAGCAAACAAAGAAAATGTATGCAATCTTGGACGATCAGAGCAATCGATCGCTGGCACGTTCCCAGTTCTTTGATGTTTTTCAGATCCAAGGAGAGAGTCGCCCGTACATGTTAAAGACGTGTGCCGGACTCACAGGAGTATCAGGAAGAAGTGCTTCTGGCTTTATAGTAGAGTCAGTGAATGGAAAGGCAAGTCTTCCTCTGCCAACACTCCTCGAATGTAACGACATTCCAGATAACCGCTCTGAGATACCAACTCCAGAAGCTGCCCAACACCACGCCCATCTACGACAGATCGCTAACTTGATCCCGCCATTAGACCCAAATGCCGACATACTACTACTGCTGGGAAGAGACATGCTTCGAGTCCACAAAGTCCGGGAGCAAATAAACGGCCCAGACGACGCCCCATTTGCTCAGAGACTCGACATGGGTTGGGTCGTGGTAGGTGACGTCTGTCTCGATGGAGTGCACAGACCCCCACACGTGAACAGCTATAAGACTTTCATACTGGAGAATGGCCGTGCAAGCCATTTTCAGCCATGCAACAGTCAAATAACTGTTAAAGAGACATTCACCAAAGCTCCTGAGCGCAGTCACAGCCCCTCAAGCCTTCCTGTGTCAGGATGTAATGTGGACAGCATTGGTCAGCAGGTTTTCACACGAACAGCGGATGATCACAGACTTGCACCATCAGTTGAGGATATGCAGTTTCTCCAAATAATGGACTCAGAGTTCTATCAGGGCAGTGACAATAATAGCTGGGTTGGTCCTCTGCCTTTTCGATCGCCACGACAACGGCTCCCGAACAACAGACAACTGGCTTACGATCGCCTTATGTCACTCCGGTGCACTCTTGAAAAACGACCTGAAATGAAAACACACTTTCTGGAGTTTATGGAGAACATGCTTACCAGAGGATATGCTGAAGTGGCACCAGCTCTCAGTCAGAACCAGGAATGCTGGTACCTCCCTTTGTTTGGAGTTTACCATCCAAAGAAACCTGCCAAAATTAGGGTCGTGTTCGACTCAAGCGCCCCATATGAAGGAGTCTCTCTCAATGACGTGTTGCTAACAGCAGTGTTGGGGAGTAACGGAATACATGTACCGCCGTTACGTATTTAAAATACAAAATATGAGTAACTGTATTCCGTTACAGTTACCGTTTAAAAAGGTGGTATTCAGAATACAGTTACTTTGTTGAAATAAATGGATTACACTGCGGTACTTTCCTGTTTCATATTGTCGCGGGTCAGGACTGTTTGGGTTTTGTTTGACAGCTACGTTCTGTTGTTCCAGGCGGCAGCGTTACGGTTGCCATGGTTACAGGGCGACGCCGCTCTCTCTCTCTCTGCGACTGTGTGTTTCCTGGGTGAGAGAGCGCCTTTTCGTTGTTGTTGTTGTTGTGCTAAGCTAACAGGCAGAATGCTACAAGCATAGCTCTAAAGAATGTAGCATCATGGGCAGTGTAGTCCGTGTTGCAGGGAGAATGGACTGCCATACACGTTATGTGTCTGTGAGCGCGAGGAGGGAGAAAAAGGGGAGTGGAAAGGTACGAGTTGTCATCGAGGAAAAACGGGAGCTGGAAGCATGTAAATATAATAATAACCACTGCAGCCAAGAAGAGTGCCTGACGAGCCCAGTTGTAAGTAAGCTATTAAGACTCGACTGTACACTGTGTTCGTGTTTTCCTCCGAAAACAATAAGTTCCGTTGGAGCAGCCTTTCAACGCCTCTCTCTGTCTCTCGCAAAAAAAGTTGACCCACACAACAAAGTAAAGCTATTTTTCGGCTACGAGCCGACAGGGACCCCGCCGTATTAGTCAGAGGTCCCTTTACTACAGTTCGGAGTCGCGGACCTTCAGTAATAGTAATAAATCACACAGCAATAGTACATTCACGTTGTTGTAAAAAGCATGATAATATATTAAGTAATCCAAAGTATTCAGAATATGTTACTGTCATTGAGTAACGTAACGGAATACGTTACAAAATACATTTTGGGGCATGTATTCTGTAATCTGTAATGGAATACATTTTAAAAGTAACCTTCCCAACACTGGCTAACAGGCCCCGACCTCAACAACAGTCTTGTTGGGGTGCTCATAACAGAGGTGTGGACTCGAGTCACATGACTTGGACTCGAGTCAGACTCGAGTCATTAATTTTATGACTTTAGACTTGACTTGAAAAAATGTTCTAAGACTTGTGACTTGACTTGGACTTTTACACCAATGACTTGGGACTTGAATTGGACTTGAACCGGTTTACTTGAAAAGACTTGATATTTTACCCCAAATATAAAATTTAACATGCATATTATATAGAGATTGAAAATGTGACGTCATTCACGGGTAGAACCGCAAAGGATTCTGGGAACTCGTGGCAAGCGGTACTAGCGCACGCAGGCTTTCAATTAAAATCAGTTATACAGCGATAAAAAGAAACACAAAAATGTCAAGAAGCCGTTGTATTATTAACTGCAATAGCCGGTCGCATGACAGCCACGGGAAGCCGACGGGTAAAGAGATCGGTTGTTATCGGATTACGTCGTTGAAGAGAAATTGTTCGAGCCATGTTTCCGAAGTAACAAAGAGGCGACTGGATTGCAGCCATTCAAAGACCAAATATAACGTCCCAGAACACTCCAGCTCACAGGTTAGTCTGCTCCAAGCATTTACACGAAGGTCAGTGTTTTTTAGTAGTTAATACGTCATTTTCATAACATAATTAGTGATATAGGTTACAAGCAAGTCTGGCGCTGAACAGAAATTGTCGCGCTATGCTCCTTTGTTTATTGTGCATAAATAGTGAATTGTCCTGACACAATATTGTGTTTCGCTTCTGTTATTATGGTACATTGACAAAAACATATACTTTTATTCACAGGATAAAACAGGTTTTTTGTATCACTAATTGCCCAGTACGATTACAGCATACAGTATTATTGTCACTGCTACATTTCTGTAATGAACCAGAAATTATTTCCACTACTAATTAATTACCGTTGAGCTCAAAGGTCCTATTAATAAACGGTTAACGAATGTGTATTTATGACGACGATTTGTGAGACTGGTAAACTTATGATACGTACGATGGTCTTTACTTTCTACACGGTGCATTTCAAGGTCCTGCACCCATCCGTCGGTAAACTGTACCTGGGCTTGTTGCAGTGACCGGAAGTTACTAAACTTCATGAGTGTATGCACTCACTCCAAGAAGCGTA
>NW_024584549.1:0-15224 GCF_018398535.1 Haplochromis burtoni
GTTGGATGTTTGAGCTGATAAATGGTAGGTCTGAGATCTCTAGATTATTGCAAAGTATTCAGCTTCTTGTTGCAACCAGTTGCATTTGAGTTTGCTTAGTAACAGGTGACAGAAGATGGGTCAAAAGGAGGACAAGTCCATGGGGAGCTCCAGGGCCTGAAATCATCGCCATATTTGGAAAAAGATGCTAGAAAGAGGAACTTCTGTGTCTGACTTTAGCTCTAAAAATTGCTCATTGTCTGTACAAGATGCAAATGACATTCTTAAGATGTAAATTATGTTCTTAAAACGCAAGAAGGGGCGTCAAACCCTGACGTTATAAAAACAACTCTCTGTGTATTTTTGGGAGAAGAAGTCTGCAGATGTGATGCTGTGTGCTTCTTCCCATGCGTGTGTTCTTAATAAACTCTTCATCTGATTGCATTCTACTGGGCCTCCATTGGTTTGTTTTTGTGCCACATTGTCGAATTCGGGACACTAGTCATAGTTTTTAATAGCATTAGCCGTCTTCTTGGCTAATGCTAACTGAGTGGCAAAGTGACTGGTCAGTTGCAAAATATTAATCCTGGACCAACATTATGATGATGATATATGAACAACACCAACACGTGGATATCAGATCATGTTATCTTTTATACCTACAGTAATGTTTTTTTCCTAGACAATTCCCAGATTGTTGCCCACGATGTGTCCCTTGTGTACCAGCTAAAAAACTGTCAGCAGGACAGCATCTCTTAACTCGGAGACTTGAAATGCTAAATACAAGGACATCATTTTAGGAATAACTATCAAGAATATACCAGCTTTTTAGTCTCCAAATTTTGATTAGCTTTATTGACAATCTGTTAATCATAGCTTTTCATGAATCAGAGGATGTCAGAGGGTAATTGTTTTCAAAGCTGTCTTTGCATACAGTTGCAAGGCAGGATTACAAAAATGTCTTTATTTCACCTGGATGAGATATTCAGAAAGGTCATTTTTTTAAATTCAGCAATGAATAATGATGTGCAGATAATGTCGGCACATGTTTTATATGCACTCACATACCTCGCTGTGAGTGCACACTCCTTTAATTATTGCAGAGATCACATTTAATCCAGTTGCCGGATCTGCTGCCAGCTACTGAGTCATTAGAATAATTATATCACACAGAGATTTTGCGAATGAGCGTGTGACTCTTTCCAAAAGCGTTGTCACACCGCCTCACTTTTTGGGATTTATCTTCAGTCACACTTAAGTTGCCTCCCATCTGCTCATTGAATACTACAAATTGTATAAGTGTCCTAATCCTGATCCTCCTCCTCGTCATCTTTAATGAAATGCCTCAACAGATTTCTTAAACACACTCACACGTCTTGGCCTTTTCATCAGTCTTTTCCTCTTTAGCGTCTTTTTGAAACATTTATGTTACTGGGTGGACAACCATGAAGGAGTCAGAGCCTTTGAATAATCAGTGTGGTTGATAATGACACTTAGAACTGGAATTTCATAGTGTAGAACTGATGACTAAGAATAGTTTTTTGCACTTTTCAAAGACATATTGACAAAATTTTTCACATTAATTATCATGTATGTATAAAGTTGCAATAAAGTAGATATAAAAAACAAGGTGGTCATCATGGTGACAAGAGATTGAAGAATATTACATTTCATGCGTAATTGCGCATAATATTATGCTTCTTAACCTGCCTTGGCAAATTTTCTTAAGTATGCATTTGTTAGGTATTTTCCTGGCACTGATCAAATGTGCATCCAGGCTCGAAATTGCATTTGGTTTGCATTTAAACTTGCTCAGACGATACATTATTGCAGATTTTCTTTCTTTAGGCACACATGCATGCAAACATATTCACAATAAAATATTCAAAAAGATCCAAAACCGCAACTTAACTAATGTTCCACCAATACGGCATCTGTACCAGTCAGGTTCTAACATTGATAAGTGGTGTGAACGCTTTTAGTTATTCTTATTCTTATTATTAGCAGTAGTGTTAGTATTAATGTTATTGTTTCTGTTTTGCAATTTTAGCATCCAACCACATCAATGTTACCTGTATCAGCTCAACTCTATAGCCTCGATCTCTGAGTCATTTCAAGGCCCGACACTTTAATATATCAGTGTCCTCAAGGTTTTGTCTTTACAATTTTCGCAGTTATTTTTAGGCATCATTTATAAACTCGTTCAGGTTTTGATTAAATATAAATAAGCATGTTGTAACTCATGTGTCTGTGCACTTTTCCTGTAATAAAAGGATTAAACTTCATCAGATGAGTGCCTAAAGAGAGCTATGATTGTATTAATGTAAAACAGCTGTGATTACATTTCCCTCAACAGATATTTGCTGTTTTAGTTCAGGTATATAGAAATATAATTTCTATCAACCAGGGTTGTTATACAGGCCTTGACCCGAATCGTAATTAAATACTGGCTGGAAATTGCCAGTGCACAAATGAATCAAATTATATTCATTGAGCCACTCAAAGTACACCAAACATATGATGGTTTATTTAACACTAGCATATGTCTGGTGTTAAATACCAGTAACTGTCGTTTAGTGCGATTTCATGTCCTCACGATTTAAACATCATCACAGATTCTTTTTTAAATTTGGCTCAAAAGTTTGCTTGAGTAAACTAACTGTCAGTGAAAGTTCCAAATTTACACTGACCTCATAAAATTTAATAGAAAGTATTAGCATTAGTGCATATGTGGACAGATGTGGATATTAACTGCAACTGTATTAAGACAAATATGGGATGAACTGAAGCATTTGAAGTGAGTTGCATCTGGATTCAAAGTTAGAATGTGGTGTGTCCTACCTCTATGAGCTGCTGCTTCTGCTTTTGGTTTTATGTAGATGGGGAAAAAAGTGGATTCAGAATGTGCTGGGTAACTGGAAATTTCAGCTGTATTGCAACAGATCAACAAGAAGTTATATTTCAAAAAGAGCGGTAACACAGCAATAACCTTTCTTGTTCTTTAGCGGTCTCTCTGGGTTGCAAAGGAAACTTTGTAGAACTTCCACTTCAGACTACAATGAGAGTCAAGAGCACTTAAAGAGGTCTTTACAATCCAGCGTTTATATGTAGTTCAATAGTATAGCGTAGTGTGTTTATGTGCCCCTGCATGTACTAAAACATGTATACTAAAGCTTCACTGAAACACACAGCAGAAATACCTGATAACAAACTGTTTTAAGTATAATCCATGTTTTAGCTGTCATGAGACGTGGTGACATTCCTCGGAGGCTTATATTGATGTGATAGCCTCTCACAGTTGCTGCAGTTTTGTCGACTTCACATCCATGATGCAAATATCCGGTTCCACCACATCCCAAAGGTGCTCTGTTGGATTGAGATCGGGTGATTGTGGCAGCCATTTGATTACAATAAACTCTCATGTGCAAGAAACCAGTTTGCACTCGGTTTGGTCTTCTGCTGTTGTAGCCCATCTGTTTAAAGGTTTGATGTGTTGATGTGTTCAGAAATCCTCTTTTGCATACCTTGGTTATAACAAGGGGGCATTTGAGTTACTATCGCCCTCCTGGCCTCCTCTGACCTCTGGCATCAAAAGGCAACCAGGGTATTTTCTGTTTTTCACACCATTCTCTGCAAACCTCAGAGACACTTGCTGATCTACTGGGATTTTCCTGCATAGTTCCTGAAATACTCAGACCAGCCCATCTTACAACAACAACCATGCCACATTCAAGTCACTCAAATCACCTTTTTCTCTGAACACTCCCCCATTTCAACATCGGCAGGTCATCTTGAAGATGTCTTCACACCTAAATATATTAAGTTGTTGGCAAGCGACTGACTGAGATGTTTGTTTGATTAGATGTTTGCTTGAAGGAATAGTTGAACAACTGTACATAAAAAGTGGCGAGTTTGTGTATTTACCTGCAAAATCAGAAACATTGATCTTAATTTAGCCCAGCTTAACCCTTTAAAGCCGGTCAGAGCGGGCACGCTCTGTTTTGCGTAACTATTTTTAAATCCCGGTAGCTCTGCAACCACATAAGCTAGCGCAATAATTTTTTTTTGCATATGAAACCGGAGGAGTTGTACTTACATCTTATGCCATCAGCTTATCCTCGGTCACGGTTTCCTTCCACATATAGCTTTTGCAAAAACTGCATAAAAAGCACTTGCAGCAACAAAAACATAATATTCCAGAAACACGCTTTGCCGATCTGATCAGCTGTTCATAACACTTCCTACGTCCATCAGCGCGAACTATCGCATGTCCACCATGACCTGCCCGAAACCGGAAGTGACACCATTTTGCAGAAATGTAGTTTTTTACCATCAGGGTCTTGCGAACCTGTACTGGTGTTTTTAAAGGTTATATTTGACTTTATGACTTTCTGTGTCGTTTCTGGGATGCTTAGGACTCATATTGCACTGCTGGAAATAGTTTATTTTGATGCATATGCTGTTTTTTTGCAAATTTGCACTATAATATTTATTTTTGTTTTTTCTGCAGTATATAAAAATTGGTGTATTTCAAAAATAAAACTATGAAGACACTTGAAATAAATTTCCTGTGGTGGGAAACTATTTTGTGCAACTTTTTGGTATTTACAGTTTTGAGGGATAAGCCTCATAAATTTCTCTAACTACAAATATATGCTAAAAAAACAAAAATAATTTTAAATTATTTTGTAGTTTATTGCACTTTTTTGCAATTTATGTAATTACTATGCACTTAATGCAGACATATTATTAAAATGTGGGCTATAATAGTTGTATTGATGTATATCAACTTGAAATGCTCCAAAAAATGGCACTACAGCATGTATAAATATGATATAAGCCCTGGCGGACTTGGTTCTATGGTAGGTCTTAAAGGGTTAATAATCACAAATTCCTCTGCATACGTTCAGTTCAATGCATTCCACCCACTGGAGAGATTTCCCAAAGCAGATATTTATAATGCATTCCATAAATGAAGAGCCTAATCAGCAGATCCCTCCAGTCTGACGCCTCAATCGGTTTTCTAATCTCATTTCTAATTTATCTCACTCTGGCCCGCAACAAACCTGGTGCTGTGAAGTGCATTTTGACATTAATCCTTCAAATTTGCAGTGGGCAGTGAAGCAAGGCAAGAGTGGTTTGGCATGAATCCCATTCACAATTCAATGCATAAAACTCCATAAAGTTCATTTGTCTTCCATTCAAGGTCATCTGTGCTCTGTGAATGGTTTTAAAGTTGTGTAGATGTGTCTGTTCTCTCAGTGAGTTGAAGAAATCCTTAAGGTGCATGTGACTGCACATGGGAAACATGAAGAAGAATCAGCTTTACCATAAACATTAGCTGTAGGTACATTTTTTACTCTGTGTCAAAATAACTGCGATCCATACTGGTGATTGTTCTTGTTAGGGGCCGGGTTTGGTTATGTACTTGTTCTTGCCATTTAGATTCTTTTGAATAACACTTTACAGCCAATACGAGATGACCTTTAACACTGTTAAGAGGTGTGTGTGTGTGTGTGTGTGTGTGTGTGTGTGTATGTGTGTTTGCATCTTTGCAATTTTTCTTGACATTTTATCAGAAAAGGTCACAGCACTTTTGAGTTTTGTGTTTGTTGATTCTGTCCCGAAAATCAAAGCTAACCTGTGTGTGTGTTTTTCTCCTACATATTTCACAATGATTGTGGATGTTCAAGGCCCAATGCTGTGTCTATAGCCGTTTCTGAGTTGTGGTTTAGGAACATGGCATTTTCTATAAGGGTCCACCTCTGAATGTGGCTGAAGCCTGCTGTATCATGTCACTGATGCCAGCAACAGGGACACTCCCATGCTGTCAAGCAACTTTAAACTCATCCATTAGTTTGATAATCTGCTCAGAAATAACTTTTGATTTTTTTCTTGCCATTTTGACAGTGCTTTAATAGGTTCTACTATTTTTCTGATACTTAGGGGTATGACAAGATGTTGAGGTTGTCAGGGGTCACCACTAACATTGTTTTGCCCATAGAAATATGTAACACTTTGAGGTTACAGGAAGGAAACCAGCTCAGTTAGTTCACGGTTCCGTGCATTCAAATGTCTGAAAGAATTACAGTTTACGTGTGCAAAAAGGCATCGTGGCTGAGAAAACATAACTCTTTTGATCAACAGAGTTATAATATTAGACCGCCTCAATTCTGAATATTAAAGTCATTGGTCAATGTTTTAATTTAAAATAACTACTGTTCCCTCACAGGACTGTTGTCGCACTGATAGAAATGCAGATGTGGCATGCATTTCTCTCTAAAACTTACCCACATAGTATAAGTTGCCAGAAATTTATTACTAGTGCTGTCAGCTTTAATTTCGTTAAAATGACGTTAACGCCATAACCGCATTAACGCCGCAAATCTCCGTTATCGAGTTGACGCGGATCGCCCCGTGCATGGGGCTGGACGGCGCTAACGCGTTAACGGGCTAACCGCACTAATGCATTGACGTCGTGCAGCCCCACGCACGGCTTGTCAACTCGCTAACGGAGATTTGCGGCGTTAATGCGGTTATGGCATTTTCATGAGATTAACCCTGGATCCGGGTGACCAGATTTAAAATTGCTCAAACAGGGTATTTTGAATTTTAATTACCCTCATCTATTTTAAACATAACCTACTCTCATCAGTTCTGACTGACAGTTCATTTATATATATTTATATCTAAACTTTGCTGTTGTCTTTAAACCTGCACGAAAGATCTTATGGGCGGGTTCTGTAGCTTCGTTTGCATTGTATGTTTGTGTTGTTTGTGTGGCATCCACACTCTTTGTTTGCTTCCCACATGAATGCGTAAAAACATCAAAGAGAATATTTTCGAAAGTTGTCATACTTCAGGATGAAGCCTTGGCATGACACATTCTGCACACTGAATACTAACACCAAGGTTGTGCCCTTCTACCAACTGTATATTTTAGTCCTTGTGGCATTGATGAACAAAGCCTTCTTTTCACTGAAGTCCTGACGAGAAGCTCAATCCATAATGCAAAATAAGAGTTCTGGGATGCCGTTTGATGCCTGACCTTCGAGGGTGGTTCTCCCAGGATTTTTGATGGCACTTGTCAAAGTGTGGACCTTTTGTACTTTCCGGTGAGAAGCCTGAACTCCTTCTCTTCTTTTCCTAACTAAGGCAACATGAAATTAAAAAGAAAGCTGTCCACAGAGAGACTTTTTTTGTCCAAGCACTGATCATACTCCTCTGTGTGGAGTCTATTATATCACAGAGTCCACATAGGACAAAACAGTGAGTGGACGGACTGCTTTGAAAGGCCTGGGGTCAAAAGATTTGTGATCCCACGCTGTCATAGTTTCTGTAACACTGCAGGTGTTATAAAACCAACAGGAATATGAATGAGTGGGAGATTGCCATGATTGAAATGTCCTAAAGCAACTCTGTGCCTTTGTAATATCCTCCAAGGTGTGGGAGAGGCAAAAGAGAGCGAAAGTAGGACACTCGGGCGTAAAGCAGAGACAACAAGGTGGAGCTGCTTGCTACTTTGCTGGCCTGAGCCTGCATACTAGTTGCCCTCAGGCACTGGTTCACAATCAGTATATTTTGTCCTGATTTGCAATGCTGCATGGCAAAGCCTTATCCTCAGCTCTGTGTGCTCCCCGTGGGTATAATATGTGTGTGTGTGTGTGTGTGTGTGTGTGTGTGTGTGTGTGTGTGTGTGTGTGTGTGTGTGTGTGTGTGTGTGTGTGTGTCTTTCGCAAAACAGCTTAGGTTTTCTTGTCACTTAACAAGGAAAGCATGACATGATTATATGAGTTCATAACGGACAGAAATGTTGAAACACTTTTTCTTTGTATATCTTCCAGAAGAGCTCCACCAACTCAGATCGAGGCTTCTGAGAAATGAGCTGCCAATGTAAGTCCCTTGGCTGACCTCAGCGCTCCGCTGGTAATGTTGCTTTTAAATTAATTAAACTGACTGAAAGTTATAATTGAGTACACAAACACTCGTGCATGCACAGAGTGATAACCTTGTACCCCAAACCTATCCCTCACTTCACCTCACTACCCATCAGGGACAGGGTTTGCCGCTGACATACACTAATTTATTAGCAGCTAATTGCTATCCCTTGCAGACATTCTGGTGGGACATCAAAGGATGACACTCCTCAGGAGAAACGATTGAAATTCAAATTTCAAACAATACCCTTTCCCTCTGTATGGTGCTACGGACTCGCCGCCTTTGGTTTTAGTTTGTCATCCCAAGTGCATGGAAGGCTTAAGGCTCTATCAATAATGGATGAGGATTTGAGACTTTACAGTGGGTTTTCCAGGAGATTCGGTACTTCCATTTAAAGCCCTGCAAGACTGGCACTCTGTATACCTGGAAACTGCTGTTGTCGCTTTGAAGCAGTTCTTGAGGCAGTATAGTCGCTCAGTGCTGCTTACAGAAAAAGATAAGAAGCTGTAACTTTCAGAGAAGCACCGCAGCTGTACACATGGGATTTTAGGGTGAAGTCTATGCTGCGGTCTTTCATAGTGCATTCACTTCTAAAAGCATGCTGTAGCAAGCTGAGGCCCACACAACAAAAGCACTGCAAAAACGTCCCATTTGTATCATATTATGACCCGGTGTGAAATGCAGCCTGTTTTCTGTTCTTAGCTGACAGGAGTGGCACCCAGTGTGGTCTTTTGTTTCAAGGTTTGACTCAAGACTAGATAACAAAGGCACTGCAAAAGCATTGCGTTTGTGTCATATTGTCCTGTAAACATTGTAATGATTGATTTTGTGTGGACAGCTTGGGGCAGTTCAAAAATCTGTTGACTATCTGGTATTATTTAATGGCGATCATATAGTATGTTTCCCACTTACAAACTATGAGAATTAGCAGACACATCATTTGCATTTTGTTTACTAGGCAATTATAAAATCAGCTTTCAGCATTTACGCTTTGTTTCTTCGCTAACTCTGGAGGGAAAAGCTAAGTCATTAGTAGCTAAATGCTTTATATGCTAGTCAATGACTTTGTGTTAATGGTGGTAAATATTCAGCTTTTTGGGGGCACATTTACTGTAACCGCGGCTAGAAATTCAACTACTGAAGACCGTGAGTAATAAGCTTAGGCCCTAGAGACTGTTCGTCGACCTCCTGTGTATTTCCTGAATGGTTGGCGAGGAGTTGTTGGAGGCTGCTGGCTGTCGCTGAGTGAAATGGGTAGCAGAGAGAATTCTACACCAAAAACTTCTTTGTGATTACTTTAGGGACTAGCGGATTGCCAAGGTCTCCCTTTGTTTACATGAAAGATGTTGGCTTATGTGCAAACATTTGCTAATTAAACACCAAGCTATAATGAAACAGAGAGCACTCTCCTTCAAAATAAAAGCTGTGCCTTACACTGAAACCAACAAATTTCAAAAAGATCCACTTTTTACTTATTTGTCCTATACCTATCACAGTTTCACTACAATTTAGTGAGTAGCTGGCAAGTGTTTTGCAGAAAAATCAGCATCTTCTATGGGCAACATCAGCAATCTGCAACAACCAAAGAAACCACAAGGAAGTTTTCAGTGGAGCACCATCTCAAAGATGACCAATTTTTGACCAATTTCACCTAGCGATTTCCAGCAACCTCCAGTTACCCATCAAAGTCTATCAGGGAACACACATTTTTCCTAGCAACCGGTATTTACCAGTATGTCTCTAACTGATCTCTAGCCCTATGTGGTTGGGGCTTTAGCCGTGTACCTGCCAGCAGCCATCACAGCTAATCTGGGAACACAAACCTTTCCCTACCAAGCCAGGGTGGCTAGCATTAGCATCAATCATTAAAACAGACAGTTGTGTCTGTTTTAATAGGTAACTGCTTATGGACCCTACAGAGATGGCTTTCAAACCATGCAAACATTCCCATGCAGAGCTTCAGAAAGCCAACACCGCCTAGCTCAACTCTGTGTGGGTCAGATGTCGATTGATTGACAAGTGGGCTGAAACAGGAAAGAGAGTGACAGTAATGGAAGAACAAACAATAACAAAAATCAGTGATTATAAAAATAAAAAAAGCACAGACAGTAGCTACAGTGGACATTTTTCATTGTTTTTAACACTCGGTTTCACTTCAGCTCTTTGTATTTTGTAACTTTGCTCCTCTGTGGAGTTGGCTGGAGGATCAGCACCACATCCTTTCGATACTTCCTCTTTCTGGCAACAGGCGTTCCCTGCTGTCTGCCGATGCACTGCCAACAGAGAACTATGTTGAACCCATAAAACACTCTGTAGAACTGAAGCCCTCAAAGATGGATAATAATATTTTCTCACTAGGATTGCAAGTCAGCAGCCTCTCATGTGTCCGTGCCAGGATGTTGTAAACCAGCAAGGTGGAAAAGTGAGTTACATTTTAGACGTCTCATAAAAACAGCACAGTTGGGCATTCATACATTCATTTATTAGGGTCACATTCATTGCAAACATGTTAGTTGATGTAAAACTGCAGAGAAGGTTAGCCACACTCACCAAACATTGTGTAAATTCAATATTATGTGTGTTGCACAGTGTTTGAAATATTGATGGCATTTAAAATTAGATGATTTTAATTAGATTCAAACTGTATTTTTGACCTTGTCCATTACATCCTGATTGTTTCTTGCGTGCTTTCCTCTTCTTACATAAGTCAGTTTATTTGGGTTTTTGCCATATTTAATCAACTAAGAAATTCATCCTAAGGAACATTTCCCATTATTCTAGAAATGTCTATAATTTGAAGGGTTTTTCTCATTCTTATTTTTGGTTAAATAAATTCAATTATCTGTCTATTTAAGCTTGTTGATTCTCTGGGAAACAGCTTGCCCTATTTTTCTACCAGTTTATTTCCTTATATATATATATATATATATATATATAATATATATATATATATATATATATATATATATTATATTATATATATATATATATAGTGGGTAAGTATAGAGACAGAAATGACCACAGATATCGACTTTTAGTACAAATCTGGCATAACTGTGTAATGTAACAATGTTAAACCGTGAAAACAGAGAAACCGCAGTTGTAATCTTTAGCATTGTGTCTGCAATGTCACATCTTTGTGCAGAGCAGGAGTTGTTAAAATAAAATGCCTTGTATTTGGCACTTTCTCCATTTGGTCATTTTAATGGAAGTTTTACACTGTGTCCATATTTAAATGAAGGATTAGGACACAGCATATATCCAAAAGCTGACTAGCTCTTATATACTCAGTGTATATACCCCTAAAAACATACACAAAGACGATGCAGTCTTTATGTTTTCTTATATCACGTCACACATACACACAGAGAAATGCATTAGTATGCAGATATGGCCCTTGACATTTATACTCACAGGCAAATGAACAGACACTTCTTCAGGCCAACACATCGGCACACATGTTCACACATACAGCCACTTTCCTGCAGAAACAGTGGTCCTGCCAGCTGTGTTGCTGTGGTAAGGAGATAACAGGAAACTCCAATCACAGGTCTTCTCTCAATCCATTCCATAACACCCCTGATGGGAGTCTCCCTGGGGTGGAGGATGAGAGGGTATAGCAGACATCACACTAACAATAGGCCATGCTAGAGGTGTTGAAATTGGATCTAAAGTTTGCATTCGACACAGGCTTTTGTATCGTACCTGTGTACCAAAAGTGCACCGATAAAAAATTAACCACACAAATCTTTTTTTCAATTCAAGCAGCATTTGACAAGAAATAATATGAACAATGACGGCTTTGTGAAGAAAGGAGGAAAAGGGGTGCAACTGCAGTACTGAAACATTGTGATCAAAACTGAGCACGCTCTGAGAAGGTAGGGTTGAGAGCGGGGCTGCAGTGCACAGTCATGATTGATGCATTACTCTGCCCTAGTTGTCTGCACACAAGAACAGGAAGACTGTGGCAATTTTACCCAATCCCAGTGTAAAACTTCTTTTGTCTCTTCACTTTCCCACTCCTGTTTTGTCTCTCTATGCACTTGCAATATGAAGAGCTCATCCTTTGCTATTAAAAAGCCTCTTATGTGTGCAGACAGTAAGAAGCAAGCGTGGAAATCATTTTTAGCATTAAAGGGCTCTTACTGTCCTACACATAGAATATAAACTATCTCTTCCAGAGAATGCAGATTATTTCATCCCATTTCCTGCTGCCTTTTAATATGCTGCACACAATCACATCGTAACTGTGACATGCACCATTCCGTTTTTCTATCCTTTGTTGCTAGATACCTAAAAAGCAAAAATGAAATGCTGTTTCATCCTCAGAGATGAGATGTACTTCTGCCTCTGAAATCTGTTTATTTTTAGAAGAGTCACTTGAGACAAAACATTTGCTAAATGTATATGGTCTAATATATAAGGATGAATATGCTCAGAAATGCGCATCCCTTCTTGTCAAGGTCAATATCTTCTCTGACTCAGTAATCCTATTAGCAGAGATCCACATTACCTGCTTTAGTGCAGTTTAATAGGGTAATGAGTCTCAGTGGTGATATTCAAACACAGAGGGAGGGAAACCTCACGGGAAATTGTTGATTAAGAAGACTTATAAAGTACTAAAATGCCTTAATTTGTAAATCACACCCTAAAAACGACTCAAAAGAGTAATAGAACTTTTTCAGCCTTTGTGGATTGTAGATACAAAGACGCAGCACTGAACTTGGATTACTTTGCTTTTGTGAGTTTCAAAATTATGGAAATACTTGCCGTGTTTTTCAGACTATAAGGCGCACCGAATTATAAGGCACATTACGTGAAATAAAACAGTCAGATAAGCCAAACTTTATTCAACTCATTCTTCTTGCTTCCTCCACTTCCGTACCATGCATTCATTAACCCTTTAAAGCCGGTCGGAGCGGGCACGCTTCGTTTTGCGCCACTATTGCTAAATCCCGGTAGCACTCCAACCACGTAAGCTAGTGCAATAATCTTTTTGCATATGAAACCGGAGGAGTTGTACTTACATCTTATGCCATCAACTTGTCCTAGGTCACGGTTTCCTTCCACATATAGCTTTGCAAAACTGCATAAAAAGCACTTGCAGCAACAAAAACACAATATTCCAGAAACACGCTTTGCCGATCCGATCAGCTGTTTGTAGCACTTCCTATGTCCATAAGCGCGAACTATCACATGTCCGCCATGTCCTGCCCAAAACGTCATTTTGCGGAAGTTTTTTTTACCATCAGGGCCTTATGAGCCTATACTGGTGTTTTTAAAAGTTATGTTTGACTTTATGACTTTCTGTGTCATTTCTGGGATGCTTAGGACTCATTGTGGCTGTGGCTACAATGTAGCTTACCATCACCAATGTGTGTGTGAATGGGTGGATGACTGGATATGTAAAGCGCTTTGGGGTCCTTAGGGACTAGTAAAACGCTATATAAATAAAACAAACTGCTGGAAATAGTTTGTTTTGATGCATATGCTGTTTTTTTTGCAAATTTGCATTATATTTATTTTCGTTTTTCTTGCAGTATATAAAAATTGGTGTATTTCAAAAATAAAACTATGAATGGTAAATGGCCTGTATTATATAGCGCTTTACTAGTCCCTAAGGACCCCAAAGCGCTTTACACATCCAGTCATCCACCCATTCACACACTGGTGATGGCAAGCTACATTGTAGCCACAGCCACCCTGGGGCGCACTGACAGAGGCGAGGCTGCCGGACACTGGCGCCACCGGGCCCTCTGACCACCACCAGTAGGCAACGGGTGAAGTGTCTTGCCCAAGGACACAACGACCGAGACTGTCCAAGCCGGGGCTCGAACCGGCAACCTTCCAATTACAAGGCGAACTCCAACTCTTGAGCCACGATCGCCCATGAACTAAAATAAATTTCCTGTGGTGGGAAACTATTTTGTGCAACTTTTTTGTATTTACAGTTTTGAGGGATAAGCCTCTTAAATTTCTCTAACTAGAAATATATGTTAAAAAAACAAAAACTATTTTAAATTATTTTGTAGTTTATTGCACTTTTTTGCAATTTATGTAATTACTATGGACTTAATGCAGACATATTATTAAAATTTGGGCCATAATGGTTGTATTGATGTATATCAACTTGAAATGCTCCCAAAAATGGCACTACAACATGAAAAAATATAATATAAGCTCTGGAGGACTTGGTTCTATGGTAGGTCTTAAAGGGTTAATGTTGAATTGCTATTGCAGTATATTAATGACTAACCTCGTATTCTGGAAGGATTATCTCAGTTGTTCTCCTGACTGAAGTTTGGTCCGTTTACAGCATCCTGCCATGCGATTGCATTTTTTTCTCTAACCATCAGGTACCTTCACATTAACTTTTATTGAGTGGAAAAAAGTTAGCGTTCATCCTCCAGCTTCACTGTGTTTATGTTATGTTAATAAAGCTGTGTCACTAGCGATCACATAGCACATCATTAAATAACAGCTAGCCCAACTTCAGTAACTCTATAAACATCAGTACCGTTTAGTTTTCTATCTTCATTTATGTTGGAAGTGACAGCAGAGCTGTACATTTGAATTTTTTCAGAAATCTCTCAGTCAGAACATGCTATATCATGTTTAGGTGGAAACTAGCGAGCTAACTTCCTGCTAACTTCTAACTCCGTTAAATTTAATAAAATCTGTTTTAATGGGTGCCTGGATGTTAAACTTAATTGTTACACCTGATAAAGCAGCAATGCTGATCATTTTGTTAAAGATGAAAGAATTTAGACAGTTTTTAATTCTCAGTGATGCTGTATTGTTCGTTGGGCTTTGGGACCTGAAGCGGACTGAGTTTTGGACTCAGATAACTCAGAGTCTGCGAGGCTCCTGACTAGGTTAGCCGTAATGCTCCAACAATCCATCAAGCGGTGTGGCTTTGTAGCTTACCAAAGTCGTACTAAAACATTTTTTGACAGATTTTTGAGCACCGTGTATCACATAAAATCGGTTCGAGGTCAGTAATCACAACCAGAATTCATACATAAGGCGCACCAGATTATAAGGTGCACTGTCGATTTTTGAGAAAATTAAAGGATTTTAAGTGCGCCCTTACGGTATGCCCTTTTTTAATTCAAACTCAATAGATTTACTGTGTGTATCTGAACAGAAATAATACAAGTTACAGCTGAATATGTACAGGACCTATGCCATTTGTATCAGTCTCTCTTTGGTCGTGTCCAAATTCATGGGCTGCATCCTCCTGAGGACCCGGCCTTCGCGGTCTACGTGGGCCGGGTCCTCAGAAGGTCGGGTAGGCCGGAAGTAAA
>NW_024584550.1:0-5488 GCF_018398535.1 Haplochromis burtoni
TCAGGGCTCTGTGTGCGGGCAGGCGGAGAGGAGGATCCAAACGCAGGACTCAGACACTAACTTGAAACTCAAAAACCTCAGCTTTTTTGCTGGTACAAAAACAAAACATGAAGTGACCACTGAATACGGAGAACAGAAACACACAGGCATAATCTGATGGTACAACGCGACACTGGGTTGAGGACAACACAGGGTGGTAATCAGGGAATGGGTAACAGAAGGGAGACACAGCTGGGGGAGATCAGGGCTAACGAGACGGGGGAGCTAAGCTGCACACACTAACATAAGACAAAGACTTTCACAATAAGACAGGAAACAAGAAACCACTAAACAAAGATGCAGACACAACACTGAACAGAAACTGCAATACACACGAGAACCCAAAGCCTAAGAACTGATCCCTCACCAAGAATAACAGAAACAGATCCATAATGATAATAATAATAAACAAAGCACCAGAACATCAGAAAACAATCCATAATGCAAAAATAAACCAAAATATAAGAAACTCAAAATACTGGGTCAACACTGACCCAGAACCGTAACATTCTTGAAGTTCTCTCTTTCTCTTATATTTAAAATAGCCACTCTACGGAAGGACAAGTGCCTGTTTTTATGCGTTGTCGTTAGGAACAACGTGTGTCCGCTTGTTTATTTTCCACATAAACCTTTCACAATAAAGATCAAGATCCTGTTGAGACTTTTCAAAATAAACTGAATCACGTGACACAGTATGTAGAGTATTTACGGATGAGAAGCGAAAAAGAGCCGTCAGGTGCTAAAAAATAAACCTTAGACTCAAACGTTAGAACAGGATTCACAAAATTTACAGAAAATGTTAAATTTTGGTGATTTATATCATTATCGGGACGATAGATGTCTTATATTGGGATATGAACTTTTGGTCATATCGCACAGCCCTATTTAGAATACACTTTTCTTTCATGACAAACCATGTTCATTAAATTAAATATGTTATACATTTAAAACTCTTACATGCAGATATTTAAAAAAATGACACAAAATACAGTCGTGGCCAAAAGCTTTGAGAATGACACAAATATTAGTTTTCACAAAGTTTGCTGCTAGACTGCTTTCAGATCTTTGTTTCAGTTGTTTCTGTGATGTACTGAAATATAATGAAAAGCACTTCATACGTTCAAAGGCTTTTATCGACAATTACATGACATTTATGCAAAGAGTCAGTATTTGTGTTGGCCCTTCTTTTTCAGCACCTCTGCAATTCGACTGGGCATGCTCTCAATCAGCTTCTGTGCCAAATCCTGACTGATAGCAACCCATTCTGTCATAATCACTTCTTTGTCAGAATTAGTGGGGGTTTTTGTTTGTCCACCCGCCTCTTGAGGATTGACCACGAGTTCTCACTGGGATTAAGATCTGGGGAGCTCAGACTGGCGGAAGTTTTCTACTCTATATCTTGGGCGGTGTAAATGTGGATGGGGAAGTGAAAAATCTGATTGATTGATTGGGCCATTATTTGCTACTAGCAATGTTACAATTACATGTTACATGCAGTGAAATAGGACCCCTTACGACCATACAGACCAGAGAGACGTATGATGGTAAGAAAAATAATGAAAGTGCACAATACATGAGGGAAAAGGAGGGTAAAAAAGAACTCTGCTCAGACTAAGCACCTGATAGGAGATACGTTTGAGAACCGAAAAAGCCAGGAAGATGCAGCAGACACCACAAACACACAACGTTTTAGTGTGTCAGCATCCCTTCTATACCACATACTTTGTTTTACTTCTTTGCTGAAGTTTCTGTAGAGGAACTGGAAACCACAGGAACATTTTCACATCCAGTTTAGAGTTTTACGTTAGTATTTGGAGTGGTAGCAGCATGCAACTCTGTAATTTGACATTTACAAATATGACATTTGACATATATCTTTGCCTTACCCCTCAAAACCTGTAGGAATTTCACTCTGAAATTTACTGCATTAGCTGTTGCACATCCATATGTGCCCCTCCCAGGCTGTGCGTATGTTCCCCAACCAAAAATTGTATTTTAATAGGCGGCTTAAAAATTTGTGATCACATTTTTTAATCGAACAGGAACAAAAAATATTAGCTGGCTGTTTTAAATCTACAGATGATATTTTGTAGATTAGCAGAACAAAATCGTATCCAGTGAAACATTTTTAAAGTTTTTATTTTTCAGATATTTTTATTACAGTGCTTTTACACCATTTCATTTGATGTGTTTTTATTTATTAACAGATCAGAACAAAGGTAAAGCCCAGAGGAAACATGAATCAAATATCTCTGCTGTTCTTTAATGTCAGACTTTAATAAAAAAAAAAAATAACAGTAAATGCTTTTTTCTGAATTGTTTGATTGATTCTCCTCCTTTTATCTTGTTTTCTCGTATTAATAGCGAGTAAGTATTCTAAAGTATTCTGATTAACAACACGGAAAAGTAATTTTCATCAGTATTAAAAATTATGCTTGTTCTACTGACTTGAACAACTGTAAAACAGATTTTAGATCATCTTAAAAGCTGATTGTTTCACAGTTTAATAATGTCTTCGTAATGACATAATCAATTATTAATTTTTGATTTCCTTTTTCTGTAAAATTACCAAATATATTTGATCAAAATACATTTAATAATCAATAAATGCACAGTCAAATAAGATAATAATTCTAAAATTTGATTTCCAGTCTGTATATTCATGTTGATTTTAATGAGCTGCTGCCAAATAACACTGCATATCACTGCAGGACACAAGCCTTGTTTTTTATTTTAGCTGCAGGAATTAAATGAACTCCAGCTCCCACTCCAGCTCCCACTGAAGACCCTAATAAACCTCCCGTCACAGCTCCCACCGAAGCACCTACAATTCCAACTGTAGCTCCTACTGCAGCTCCCACTGGACCTCCTACAAGTCCAACTGTAGCTCCAGCAGCAGCAGCTGTGAAAACAGCTGGAATACCAATTCCAGCACCAACTCCAACACCCAGTCCAAGAGCAGATCCTATAAGAACAGCAACCTTACTGTCTCGATTAAACATGTTTTTTCGTTCTGCTTTGTATCTTGCTTCTTTGGGTGTCATATTTTCTTTCTTTATTAGTCGTTCCACCTCTTTCTTTATAACTTTCCCTGCCTTCTTAAACATCTGATTGCTGTAGTACCTTCCTCCATTTTCCTTCACCATGGTGTTGATCTTCTCCAGCAGCTCTCTGACCTGAGCAGGATCTCTGATTCTGTTGTTAAAAACATGATATTTTCCTCCACACTGATTGATGAACTCACTGAGACCTGGAGTTTCAATGATGCATTCCTTTATGGAGACCTTCAGATCATCTACATGGGTGAACAACACCATGGTGTAACAAGCTGCTTTGTCTCCAAACACATCCTGAAGGATTCTCACTGTTTCTTGTTCTTTATCTTCAAACTCTCCTGGATTGACCACAATCAGGAACACGTGAGGACCAGGAGCAGCCAATGAGATGCATCTATTGATCTCTTTGTTGAACTGGTCTAAGGTGAACATGGTGTGAAACAGGCCTGGAGTATCAACTACAGCCAGTTTTTGAAAGTCGAACGGAGCTGTTTCCTTCTTACACTCTAATGTCACTGGGGAAGAAGATGATGTTGATCTAAATACATTTCCCTCTAAGATGGTGTTTCCTGCTGCACTCTTCCCAGCTCTGGTTTTTCCCACAAGAACAATCCTGAGGTCTGGTTCCACTTTTTTAAAGGCTCTCTCTGCCTTTTCAAACATCTCATTGGTGTAGCAACTTCCTCCATTATTCTGAACCCTGGTGTTAATCTTCTCCAGGAGCTCTCTGACCTGAGCAGGGTCTCTGCTTCTGTTGTTAAAAACATGATATCCTCCATGACACTGACGGATGAAGTCACTGAGAGCTGGATTTTTTATTAATGTTTCTATTGCGACTCCATCATGCTCCAGATTGTCTCCACAGGTGAACAGGGCCATAGTGTACCGTGCTGCATCTCTTCCAAACACATTCTGAATCTGCCTGATTGTGTTTTGTTCTTCTTCTGTGAATCTGTTCGCCTGAATCACAACCAGGAACACATGAGGACCAGGAGCAGCAAAGGGGATGGCCCTACTGATCTCTATCTTGACCTCCTCTTCAGTCTTATTGGTATCAAACAGACCTGGAGTATCAACTACAGCCAGGATTTGACCATCAAACTGACATGTGTCCATCTGACACTTTGCTGTTGCTGTGGAAGCATTTGGTGTAGACATAAATACTCTTTGTCCTAAGATGGTGTTTCCTGTTGCACTTTTCCCAACACCAGTTTTCCCGACAAGCACAATCCTGAAGTCAGCCTGTCTGAACATCTCACTGGTGTAGTATCTTCCTTCATTTCTGTGAACCATGTTGTTGATCTCCTTCAGTAACTCTCTGACCTGAGAGGGATCCTCCATTCTGTTGTTAAACACATGATGTTTTCCTCCACACTGACTGATGAAGTTACGCAGAGGTGGATTTTTACTAATAAATTCATCAATGGTAACACTGGCTGCCTCTGGATCATCTCCACAGGTGAATAAGACCATAATATAACGTGCTGCTTTTTCTCCAAACATGTGCTGAATTTTTCTCACTATTTCTTTATCTTCTTCTGTGAAGCTGCCAGTTTGAAACACAACCAGGAACACATGGGGACCAGGAGCAGCAAAGCAGATGCATCTATGGATTTCCCTCCTCACATCCACGTCAGTCAGTCTGTTCTCAAACAGATCTGGAGTAACAACTACAGTCAGGATCTGACCCCCGAACTCTTGTGTTTTCTTCTGAAACTCTAAAGATGACCTTGACTCAAAACCATTTCTATTATTTCCTAAAATGGCATCTCCAATTTTGTTCTTTCCAACTCCAGTTTTTCCAAGAAGCACAATCCTGTACTCTGGTTTATCTGGTTCTTCTTGTTGTTCTGGCTCCTCTAGCTCTGCAGAAAAATATTATGAACATTTTACTGATTTTGGTGTAAAAGGCACATTTTACTATTTTCTTTCTCTAAAATGAACATTTTTACAGATGAAAATCTGAAAACAAATATTTGTTAGCTTCCCTCATTTGTTTTGCAGCCCAGACAGGGCTTAAGTCACTGAATAAACAAATAAATAAATAAACAAATAAATAAAGAGAAAACTTTGAGAGAAAGTCTTTGACCCTGTGGTGGACAGAGAAAGTGCAGGTTTCTGCATTGCTACACTTCTTCTTTTAGGCCTTAGATGTTAAAATAAACTTTAAATCATTTCATTTTAGGAGGTTTAATAGAATCAGCTACATCTTTGGAAATAAGCCAAATTGGAATGGCTCTCTCCTAGTCATTCTCTCCTATTTTTCTTCTGAGAAACATTCCCAATGATCTATAAAACACACATTCTTAGTAAGAAGTGTTCAGATAAGAGGTACCCAGTGGTAATCGGAGCACTAGGTGTAGTGACTCCTAGGGCTGCTCGATTATGGCAAA
>NW_024584550.1:6153-8332 GCF_018398535.1 Haplochromis burtoni
AGGACAAGCTGATGGCATAAGATGTAAGTACAACTCCTCTGGTTTCATATGCAAAAAAAAAATTATTGCGCTAGCTTACACGGTTCTGGTTCTACAGGGATTTAAAAATATTTATGCAAAACGGAGCGTGTTGCTCTGACTGGCTTTAAAGGGTTAACAATAACAATGTATTGAATAATGACTTTAAAAAAATTATATAAAATAGTGTGTAAATACTGATAACAGTGCAAATGTTTGCAATATAAGAAATAAATGAAAAATGTAAACATCTATGTTTAGTGAACTTTGCAGTGTTGCTCTGTGGTGCAGCTACGACACCGTAGCAAAGTTTGCACACTATGTCTACTTGATCCACGTCTGACTCCGTGAACCCATAATGTTTCCACACCACTGAAGTTTTTTGTTTTTTTTACCTCTCTTTTCAACCAACGGCAGTCACTCTCCTCTCCAAATAACTTCTGCTTAGCTTTCCGAGCTTCCCTTGGGTTGTGACGCGTATTCAAAATGAGAGGTGGCTCGATTTGCCACACGGAGCAGCGCGAGAGTAAAGCACGAGGGAGGGGCTAATAATCGGCTCAGTCACTTTTAATGATCGTTGAAAGCCCAGATCGTAATCGTAATTAAAATTCGATTAATTGAGCAGCCCTAGTGACTCCCAAGCTAGGCTAGGTGAGTGGCTCCAGCAGATCCCAGGAACAACATCTGAGATCTTTGTCCAGAAGACCGCAGTCCTAGGAACAGCTAAGATACTATGCAGAACTCTCAAGCTCCCAGGCCTCTGGTAGAGGACCCGAGCTTGAAGGACAGACCACCTGCAGGGGCACAAGGGGAATTTTATGGAATATGTATTTATTTAATTATTACAGAGAAACTAATATGAACTCCTTTTCCATGTAGTAGTGTATCAAATTAAATTTGGATAACATGCATGCTTGCTATTACCTGTTTGAACTGTGAACATGAAACCTGTACAGATGTTCTTCTCACCAATTGTGCTAAAAAGCTAAAACTTTCTTTTCTCTAGTTTTAGTTTTTTGCTTTCAAATAGTCATTGTGAAAGAAAATAATTAATATTTTAGCCAAATTCTCTTAATGCATGCTCAATCACCCAGGTAAGGAAATCCCCAAAAGTTCATTCTGTTCATCTGGACAAACACAACGTCCAGATGAACAAAATCAATTTTCTGGGATTTTGACATGAAGTTGACATAGAGTTATGTTCTCCTGAACATTAAGATTGCGTTGTTGTATTTTTTTTTATCCAAATGTAGCAGATTAGACATTGGAAATATCTTTTTTTATGTCATATTTAAATGTACATTGAAAAAGTGAGTTTAAATGTCCTTACCCGGTAGAAGCTCTTTGTCAGACATGTCTGTATAGCAGTTTGTGTGTCACTGCCCGTCTTGCTGTCGAATAACTTCTTCTTTATCTCACGACTCTATAAGAGACTCTTTCTAGCCGCTTCTGCAGCTGTGGACTGTTGGAATGTTGCAACTTCCTCAGCATCACAGACCGCTCAGTCAAACGTACTTCAGACATCGTTCTTACGATCACCAGCAGCTGACGGCTGACTTGAGGCAAATTAAGCAGTTGGTCCAAGAAAATCCAAGAAATATCCAAGAAGTCCAAGAAAAGTCCAAGAAATATCATGATATTGAAAAAAGGTCCAAGGCTATTATTTAGGTAAAGGTTGACAAGACTAGTTTTATCTTCATATTGTTTCATTTAAACCATAAAAGTAGACATATGAAGTCTTTAGAATACACTTTTCTTTCATGACAAACCATGTTCATTAAATTAAATATGTTATACATCTAAAACTCTTACATGCAGATATTTAAAAAAAAAAGACACAAAATACAGTCGTGGCCAAAAGTTTTGAGAATGACACAAATATTAGTTTTCACAAAGTTTGCTGCTAGACTGCTTTCAGATCTTTGTCCCAGTTGTTTCTGTGATGTACTGAAATATAATGAAAAGCACTTCATACGTTCAAAGGCTTTTATCAACAATTACATGACATTTATGCAAAGAGTCAATATTTGCAGTGTTGGCCCTTCTTTTTCAGCACTTCTGCAATTCGACTGGGCATGCTCTCAATCAGCTTCTGTGCGAAATCCTTACTGATAGCAACCCATTCTGTCATAATCACTTCTTTGTCAGAATTAGTGGGGGG
>NW_024584550.1:8372-9619 GCF_018398535.1 Haplochromis burtoni
CACACTCCAATTTTTCAACCGCACCGCTTAACACCGCAGTTTTACATGTGCACTTCTTTTTTTTTTCGCAGTCCACACATACAATATTGATTTGTAAATGATTAACTAACAATCTTGTGCTTAAATATTGCTTCATCAATATTGTAGATAATGTTAAACTTAACATTAAACAAAAAAGTTATCAATAGTTCTTTTCATCTTTTCTTATTACCCACAGCTACATCCACTTCTGTTGGGCGTAGGCTGCTCCCTAGGGCTGGGTATCATCACTGGTTTCTATGATCCATTCGATTCAGGTTCTCAAAGTCCTGATTCAATTCGATTTAGGCTCAGACAGTCAGAAATATTATAATTCTGATCATTTATCAGTAATGACACATGTAAGACTTGAGCGTGAGCATCACAGCCGATGCCTTAGCATCAAAATAACTGATAATAAAACACAGAAAACAAAAACATGAAGGAGATTTTCCTGCCCTGGCTTTTTATAGCAGATAACCTTAAAAATATTCTGCAATTTTGCATAATTTTTGTCCGAGATCATTTAAGTAAAAAAAAAAAGATGAAGAAAGAACAGTAAACAACCGACCTGTAAACAACGGTAGACTGGTGGGTGATAAGCAAATGTATAATGCAGAAAACAGATTTGAGACGGGAAACTGTTCTTGAAGTGCACACACACACACAGAGCGAGAGAGAGAGTACTTATTATATCTATATAATGCGTGAGCTGTGCATGAAGTGTGATTTTTATCGCGGTGGAAGCAAAACAGCAAAAGGGAATTCATGACGACATTTATCAAATATGAAGCGTAGTTTGTCCGAGACTTCTTTTGCCTGCTGGCTCAGTGAATTTTGGTTGGAGAGAGATAAATACTGTGTCCAAATTCAGGGAAAGGATGTTCATACGGACACTACCTACCTACGTCACAAGGTAGTGTCCTTAGACGGACGGGTAGTCAGGAAGTGAGCGGCTGTGGACAGCCCCTTTTTTTCTCCATGCGATGGCCCCTAGAGACAAAGCACGTACAAACTCCAAAACACATTTTTAGCTGAACTTCCAAAACAGAGCTACACGGATCACTTAAATTACACAATTGAAGGCATGAAAGCATATGTGTATTGTTTGTGTATTTACACACAAGCACTCATATATATATTCAAATAATTTAAAAAAAAAAGTTCATTTACCTGTTACTACCACACACCAAATCCAGTCGTTGGTACTTGCTGGCTTGTGTAGCCAC
>NW_024584550.1:10727-12504 GCF_018398535.1 Haplochromis burtoni
GATACAAATAACATCGGGCTGATCCTGCCACGATTTGTTCCCCCGGTTCAAATCACGGACAAACAGCATCCAATAGTTGTTTATGTTGTTGAACCTTTTTTGTAGAGGGATTGAAAAATGTATTGATAGCAATGTTGAACATTATTACACAGGGAAAAAAACAACTACATGTAAAATAATTACATCGTGACGTCTCTGCCTTTGTAAATGGAGGGACAGTAACTGCGTGTATATGTAAGCGTGTGAAACCTGCAGATAGTTAGATTAACAGTATTTTTGTCTCTATCTGCAATTCATCTCATGTAAACAATAACGTGGCGCACAGCTGACGTAAAAAAAGGCACATACCTTTGACGTTGCGTGACGAACTCTGTATTCCCCGTCCACACGTAAACGCAAAAAAAAGAGTTTTAAAAAATCTCAGTTTTCGGTGATTCGAAACACCGTTTACGTGTGGATGAAACAGCTGCGTTTTCAAAACTACCCATGTAGGTGCGGACATAGCATAAAAGAGTTAGTCGTTTTTACTACGTTTACGTTCTTACTACCTGTAATTTATTGCAGATTACTTGTTTGCTTAATTGTTTACTAAATGTTTGAGGTGTGAAATAAACCGCAATGGAGCAAAATATGGGTGTGTGTGGTTGGAGGATGTGTCCGCGCACGAGGGGGGGGCGCGAACATTTTTCTTGTAAAACAAAGGGGGCCCCAGCAAAAAAAGTTTGGGAACCAACGTGCTATGCTGTCCTGCAATAGGTGTAGGCTGCTGGGGGGATTCCCATGATGCATTGTGTTTCTTCTTCAATCACCTTTCTCACTCACTATGTGTTAATAGATTTCTCTGCACTGAATCATACCTGTTATTTATCTCTGGCTGTATTCCACAGCAGCACAGCAAAGGACCACTGGGTCAGACCTGCTTGCTATGTGCGCAGTTATCTATGACACAAAGTTCACAAACTGCTGTGTTTACTATTTACTACAGCTGAGCACTTGATCATCCAAAGTTAAAACTTATTGCTGCTGTTACATATCCTCCTGAGGACCAAGGAAAAAATGTCTTTCACTTTAACACTTGTCTACTAGAGAGGACACAATGAATAGGCTGGGTTTCAGGAGGACATAATCATGACTACGATAACCTGGATGACTGAGAACCTTCACAGACATAATCATGAAACATGACAGTTATTCTGATTTTCCAGCTTTGTTTTGAAAATCATCACAGGCTCCATATTCCTGGTATCACTCAGGTATTTCCAGGTAAAGGTGGAGCCTGACAATATTATGGGTATAGGAGGAAGTAAAGTTGAATGCAGGTGGATGTTTCAGTGAAAACGAAGTCTGAGACACAGTGAGTAATAGAATTTTTTCTCTCAGTTTAAAATGTCATTTCAAATGTTTATGTACTGCTCTGTGCATGTAATCACTAGATCAACAATAAGCTCTCATCTTGTTTAAATCTGAGTTGTATTTGCTGTTAAACATTTCTGATCTTTGGAGATTTTTAAAACCCATCTGAGGGATTAAGGAAGCGTAGTCTTAAACAGAAGCCCCAGGTACACCATCAGCCTGTTCATGTGTCTAACTGCTTTTCCCCACTCAATGACATGCCTGCAGGGGATCAAACCCCAGTAATCGGTGATTCTGTTCTGAGACGTGAAGCTAGAGACACCAGCAACCATAGTCAATTTTCTTCCAGGGGCCAGAGCAAAACTGAGGAAATTTAAAACTGCTGGCTAAACACAAATGGAAATTCCATAAAACTGTAATTCAC
>NW_024584550.1:14078-15220 GCF_018398535.1 Haplochromis burtoni
TCAGTCAGTCAGTCTCATGTTGTGTTCATCCTGCCTTCCTAATAAAAACGATCTTCATCCTTCGCCAACCCCTGAGTTGTGCATTTGGGTACTCTTATTTCCGCATTCACACAGCGACCCCCGACAAAATGACAACTCTTGTGCCGACACGCAATGATACCAGCCGAATCTGAACTGTATGAGTTGCAGCAGGCACCACTCTCCGTTTTGAGGGAGCGCTGAGGTGGAAGCCTAATGTCTCACATATGAAAACTCTCTCTCTCTCTCTCTCTGTTTTTCGCTCAACCGCTTTCTGTTGTGGGTGTCACTCCTAAAAACGTCCCCTTTTCCCTAAACAACCAAATGTCACATGTTGCCTTATCATTTTTTTTTGATTGGCTGACATAGTAGACAGACTCTAACACCAATAGGGAAGGGGTGTATTTTCTTTTTCTTTTTTCACTTGCAAAGGGAGAGTGTTTGCTAGCGCTGTCTGTAGAAAATGCTGTTTTTACTTCCCGCAGTAAACACCACTGTTTTGTCTAGAAAAAAAAACATCGCGTGTATTTTTTATCATAACTCTGGTTTTACGTGGCCCATTGACACAATTCAAAAACTGGTATATAGTTTGAAGTCCGCACTTTTGACCCAAGTTGAAATGGAGACTCTGAGGTGCTGCATCTTGTAGCTGTGTCGTAGTAAATTGGTCATGTGATTTTGACGCGCCGGCACGTCCCGCGACCCCAGAAGGTTTATTAATGGCAGGACTTCTTTAATCAGTTTTGTACGAATGGGGTCTAAAAGACACGTTGATGGTTTGGAGGAAGTAATTACTGAAGTTAAATCAGAAAGATCAATTGGAGAAAAAGTGTCTACATAAATTTCAACGGTACTAAAAGTAGCTGTAGATAATGTTAAATCTGTGAGATGATTATGGGTAATTTATTTTCAGTATTGATTAAAATTTTATTTGTGAAGAAGTTCAAGAAATCATTACTAGTTAACGCTAAAGGAATGGTTGGCTCAACGGTGCTCTGACTTTTTTTCGGGCTGGAAACAGTGCTGAAGAGGAATCTAGGATTGTTCTTATTTTCTTCAATCAGTGTTGATGATGTGGGTGGCTGTAGCTCAGGGGCCCGTTCTTCGTACGTCGCTCACTACAT
>NW_024584551.1:0-7579 GCF_018398535.1 Haplochromis burtoni
AGATAAGGTAACTATAAAAATGTTGCTGTTTCTGTTAAGAACACTTTAGTCCTAATGATCTATAAGTGTCCAGAAGCTATCGCAGGTAAGCTCATACGGAAAAAAGGGAAAAAATCAGCATAAAAATCAATAAAAGAAGCAAAGCATTTAAAGAGCAAAGAGATGAAGCGTCCACACTCACAAAGGGGGAGCGCATCACCTTTATAAGTACAATAACAAGTAAGCTTCCAAATCTGTCATAGTATCAGAAATATTTGTGATATGTGCATATAGTTACAAGAAATTAACAGATATACACATATAAATATGTGTGTTCATGAATTACATCACTTTTCATTTAGTTTAACTTACTCATGCTCAATGAAATTGCGTATAAAGCGCAGTAACCCCAGTGTGTTTTCAGAGTATGGTGGTCTGACCTCTTCCATCTTCTGAACCAGCTCTTGGTGAAACTGCAACAACAAAACACAGTGGTCATCAACAGGAATTTAGGAATATAGAAGTTTGACCTCTCATCTTTAAGTCACCTTATTTTTCCACATGTTGAAGGATCCATTAGCATATGCTTCTAGTGAAGCAATCAGCTTTTCATTAGTTTTTTTCACCTCCTCCCTGTTGCCAGTCTTTCTCAAATATTCCAACTGCCTGGAAATAAAGTTGAAATTATGCTTTATAAGTACAATAACAACAAAAAAACTATGAGGAAAATCTTGAATAATAACAGGAACAGCACAAAAGAGTCTTGCTTAAAAAGACAAGAACAGAAGGGTGGGAAAATAATTTAGTATTTGCTGCCAATGTTAACGTGCCTGTCTGAGTACAAGACAGTTTGACCTCATTTTCCCAACATATAGATTAAGCCAAGTAACAGACTGAAAATTTTTCCCCCACAGTTTAGGCTCTCATTATTATACAGCATGTGTATTCTTGCTTTACTGAAGTGAAACCAGAAATCACAGATTCTGTTACAGCATGACTTCCTTACTTTTCAGAATTCCAGAAGAAGGGATGGTCCAAGCATTCTTCTACTGTGGGTCTGTCCTTTGGCTCTTTGTTGATCATCCACTCTATGAGATCCTTTGCCACCACATCTTGAACTTGATCCAAACTGTACTTCCCATAGTAAATGTTTAACTCACATTTAAAGGGTTTAACGTTCAAGTCACCAAATGGATGCTTCCCTCCAGACAGGATATAATAAATCAGCATCCCAGCCACCTTAACAGTAACACATCAGTTTAGGGATTTTTACCAAGGTATCTTTCAGTCAATCAAGTTTGTGCAGCAGACTTTACCTGTATGTCAGTGCTTTTCTTGTATGATGCAGATTCTTCTGCTTCTTCTGCTAAAGTCTCTCGGGCCATCCAGCATCTGGTTCCTGCACTGCGTGTAAGTAAAGTTGTTTGGCCTTTGGGTAAGCGTCTGCTTATGCCAAAATCAGCTAATCTTGCCCTCCCAGTAACATCTGCAGGAGGAATAACATACAAAACTCATGAAACTAAATCATTAATTTATATTTACCTGACACATGTTTATTTTTTTTGTTTTTCCCCTTTGTTTTTCAAACATGTCTCACCAATCAAAACGTTCTGGGGTTTGAGATCTCGGTGAATAATTTCAGGATTTCCACAGTGAAGCACCTTTAGACTTTCAAGAATTTGTTTTACAAGTTCCTTTAACATCTGTGGGTCATGGTCATCATTCTTGATATGTTCTTCCAAGGTGTATTCACAAAGTTGCAGACAAAGATATCCAAAGTTCTCGTCCTCTGCAGCATCAACATATCGTACGATATAAGGATGATCAAGTTCTGGATGTCGTAGAATTACTTCTTCGTTCTTCAGCTCGTCATAGTTGCTTTTAGACATTCTCTTAATGGCAACTTCTGTGCCGTCCTCTCTCAGCCCCAAGAAGACTTCAGTAGCATCACTTCCCTTCGCTATTCTGAATTCTGCATCATTCACATAAATAATGCTTCTGATTCTGGATATTTTACTGTCATCTGAGCCAGCAAGCATCTCCAGTTTGTCCTTCCACCTCTTGCTGACTGGATCCCAGTTTCGTTTTTCTGATTTTTCAATGATGCTGTAGTCAAAAGGCTTTACATTTGAAGTTGATTCTACAACAGAAAGCTTTGTTGTTAGTTCAGTTGCTGCAGTCGAAACTTCAGCATTTGGGTTTTCTGTCTTTTCCTTCTTTTTCTTCTTCTTTTTCTTCTTCCTCCCTAAAGTTGAGGCTGTGTTTCCCTCACATTCTGAGTTTGGTTTGCTCAGATATTCTTTCAGACCTCTCACCACCTTTTTCAGACTGTCATCCATTTCCATTGCTACAGATGTCAGTATGTCCTCGGGCACTGAAGTTATGCCCACTGACGTAAAAATATTTGCTGTCTGTTCAACTGACACCAGGTTTCCAAATATAGCGTACGTGTAAATCCTGATCTTAGTGGAGTGTTGCTCATTTACAAAAGGGGCAACTATTCTGCATAAGTTCTCTAAAAAGTTGACGTGCCAGTCCTTTGTGCCTTTTGTTTTCTGTGTTATCACATACAATGTTTGTAGCACTGATTCACAGATGTCAGGTCTCTCTTTTAAGCAAAGCACTTTCAGTGCTTGTGGAACTATAGCTACTGCATGCTCATTTGTTATGTCTTCCATTGTGCAGAAAACTCGGTTTAAACTATAGACTGCGCTCCCTACATGTGTCTTAGGAATGTTTGAAAGGCGAATGGCTGCACCTGCAATGTATGTATTTACATTTTCAGTTTCCTTTAGCCATTTAATACACGAATGGCCATATTTTTCTGCATCAGGCCCTGAAACAGTAAAGAGAAGTTCAATCATGGTCAGGTGGAACTGAGGATGTTCCAACAGCATGTGGCTGTTAAAATTTCTGAACACATCTTCAGGTTTTTTTTCCAAAAGAGCAATGTCCATATTCAAAAAATATCTGATTTGGGAACACACTTCATCTCCATTTTCTGCAAGGTGATTAACCATCTGAGATATTTTTCTACTGTTAATAAGTGACTGAAAATCACCATTGGGCAGCAGTGTCACCATAGCACCAGCAGAGATGAGTTTTTTCATGATATCCTCCCTGTCTTTAATGGCTGCAAGTTGCATTGGTGTGAATTTTTGTTGTTGCAGAGGAGTAGGACTCCATCCATCTGGATTAGCTTTTGCTGCAAGCAATAGATCCACAAAATCAGGTAGTGCTTCAGACAGTGAGACATAATGCAAAGGTGTCCAGCGGACTTTAGAAGGTATATTTGGGTCTGCACCCTGATGCAAAAGGTAATAACTTATATCTCTGTTGTTATTAATAACAGCAGCAATCAATGGGGTTATGTAATCCCTACACTCTTTACAGGGGTAAACTCCATTAATATTGTTTTCCTTCAGTAATTTCTTGAGGTTTTTGAGGTCATTCTTAGTTATGCACTGGACTATAGGATGTGTTTCTGTTGGTGGGGGGACTGCTGCCCCACTAACAGAAACTGCCTGTTGCAGCTGAGTGATAATATCCATCTTTTCTTCAGATTACCTGTGAAAGACAAATCACTGAAATTAGCCAAGTAATGAGAAATCTGGTTCCAGTTTAATCTTATGAAAAGACAAAAGAAAGTCAATAAATTTTGAGTTTAAAGAATATCAACAGTTTGTAAAAGTTTTCAGAAGCGAATAATTCTATTTTGGCTACCACACTGGAAGATTCATGTACATAATAATATTTACTTGCCAACACTGACACCCTTAGTTATAATTAATCAATTATATGAATTTTGCTTGTCTTATAATGAGGTAAATCCTCCTAGTAATAAGAAAGTTTTGGGCACAAAATGAAGAAAATCCTGCTTTCACTTTACTTTCAAACTGTATTGAGCAAATATGTCAAATATGAACATTTCTGCATTTACCTTTATTAGTTTCTGAGACAGTCGTGTTCAAAAATTTACTCCAATTTCAATGTGCAAGAAAAATGGCTTGAAAGTGGTTTGGTGGGCCTTTTTAAAAATATGTACAAAGGTAAAATTATCAGCAATCCTTGTTTACTAAATATTTAAACTTTGGACCATAAAATCAGAGATGGCGGAGCACAAAATATTCTAAAAGTTATGATGATTTGAGACTGGAGTGACTCAAGTCTTGAAAATGAAAAATAGGCACATAATTAACTTAACTAACTAATTAACGCCAGTATTTTATTCTTTGTGGACAGGACAATTTATTGATATTTTCGTTTTTGTGGTAAAAGTTGCTCAAGCCAACTGTTTCCCCATGCTATGTACATGTCATTACCACAGATTTCAATATGTGAAAGAAAAGTCTGAAAGTGTGTCGACAGAGCATTTTTCAAATAAATGTATCTTCAAAGGTATATAACATATCAAGCTAATATTTCACAGCAATCATTATAATGTTCCCAATTTTATGTATGGTTGAGTAGAAGTTTTGCTTGATTTCATGATGAGCCAGCTGACATGCATCACAAGATTTTTGTTGCTGTGGTTAAACAATAACATCGATGTGGCCTTGTACCAAGACAGTGCAGAGCAGCTACCTGAACACTAATCCCACAGAGGTTGATTATCTTGTTAATAATTTTACTTCTTCATTGTGTACGACTCTGGCTACTGTAGCTCCTTTGGCAAAGAAGACTCAGACCCTAAATACTTGACTCTCTGGTTCATGTTCAAATGTGCACCTTAATAAATCACTTAAACTCCCAGAGAGCAGCCGCTCTCCGGGAGCAGCCAGATAACTGGTAGGCAGGAGAGGAAATGGCGTCTCGCTAAATTAGAAGATCATCATTTAGTAAGTACTTTATGAATTTCTTCACAATACAATTTTAACCATTATAGAAAAAATTCCAAATAAACATCTCTCAAACATAACATTATGCATAGCTACTTTCAGCACAATTTATAATTATTTTGATCTTTCTCAGTTAACTCCAGTAATTACTTCCTCCAAACCATTAACATGTCAGAATTTGCAAATTGATGATGATTCATCTCATAAACTGTTACACAATAATATTTGTCAATTTCCCACAGCTAATTTTGAATAAATCACAAATGGACAAATGGACTGGAGATATAATCAGTATGTAGGCCTGTGTAGATATTAGCATCTCCTATAAATCTGCATCAAACTATTTGTTTACTGTTATCAGGGTGAATTTGTATTTAATTTGTGCAGACTAATTTTTGATGAATTTAGTTGGGATGGTTTGGTAATTAAACTCTTTCTACCATTCAGACTAATCACAGGTCGAATTTAGTAAAAAAAAAAAAAAAATTAATTCATTTAAAAAATACATTGATGCAGATATATAGACTATGCGTTACTACACAGCCTTACTATGTACCTGAAGCCGTCATATTTTAACTCCAGTGATTGGGCCCAGTCATAACATGTTAGCTAATCATCAGTGCAAAAGTGGAACAAAGCAACAACTCACACTGTAGAGAAGGAAAGGCAGCATTGCTCTTTTTCCGAGTAACTCTGAGCAGCTAATATTATGACTGACATTAAGATACTTTGAAATCTCCTCAACAAAACGCAACACTCAACACCCACGATCATAGGGTGTGACCACAGAGTTGGAAATATTCCGAAGAGGGCTCAAAGCGCACGCTTTTACATGGATGATTCTATAAAGAAAGCAAAAAGATTGTTTTCAATTAAGTTTTAAGATAACTCGTGGAGGATTGTCAGAAAATTTACTTACAGTTTCTAAGATGTGTGTCTGTTGTTCTGATTAGGCCCACACCTGTCAGGTTACTGACTGTCTTCACTTTGCCACGTTGTCTCTTCCGGTTTCTCCCATTTCCGGGAATACGTTGTGTAACCAAAGTTGTTGGACAGGTTCAGACAAGAGAAATGTATTGCTGGGAGGAGCTTTAACATTAACAGACACGATAAGTACTTAACAACACTCTAACATTAGATCCAAATGACACATCCTTGTACTGTAGTACTTCCCTATCTTTATCAAGGCCGGCTTATTTTGGATTTCAAAGTAAAAGTCCTCTACATTTTCATTTTTGAACTACTCTTTCAGTGACTTCAGAATGCTTTTAAAAGGAAAATTTCTGTTTCCACAGGGAAACTGCAGTCTATATCGACAGTATACACCCTCACAGGGATACCATGTCAATATCTAATCAGTCTGATTTTGGTTATCACAATTTCCCAAAATATTACTATTATCTTAAAAGAGTCAAGACACAAACTCCTCAAAACTTTACTTTTATTTTTTCCTGTTATGAAATACAATTATTTTTGAAAAAAAATCAACCAGTAACTCAGCTTAACTTGGGGAATCAAAAAATTGTAACTGTAATGCTCAACAACATTACAGTAAATTTTGAAGTCCCAACAGGACAGTGTTGATAACAATAAACATGCACAAAGGCTAAATGCTAATGTCATGGAAATGTGCAGTGCAGTTAAAGCTTTATAATGTGCTATGCTGTTTAAAGTCGTTTGTTGGAGGAGACAAAAGAGCACGTCTTCAAAGATAAAGACGCAAACTTCCCACATGATTGAGGTTTATCAGCACAGGACACACTTACACATAATTCTTCCCTTGCCTTTATTAGGTCATCGTTCTTCATGTCAAGGAACTGTTCGTGGTACCACCTTTTACACGTGTCGCAATGTATTCATTAAAAAACAAACCAACCAAAAAGCCAAAACAACAGTTATACTCAAACACTGATGCACATTTTTCCAAACTTCAAATAGTGTTCACCTAACCTGATTTGTCATTGAAGGTCCTGATCCTGGTGGCGTTGGACATGAACACATGGCACAGTTGCTCTTCGTGTCAAAAATAAAATACAGATCAAAATAAATAAGGTAGATATTGAACTGAATGAAACATTAAGGCCAATTCCTGCATATGTCAAACTGTTTACTTATGACTTTTGACACTACACTAGATAAATATCCATATATCTGATAGGGCTTGTCATTTTTTTGACACTGGTGTAACAATGTTGCCATTATCTATTGTGTTTCATTCTGTTAATACAAGACCCATAGGAGTAAAATGTATCATTTCACTTCTGTAGAACTTCATTTTTGTTTTGCGGGATGAAAGTCGACCCACCAACACCTTTTCCAAATTGCTATTGTGTCCTGCCATTTAACCCTGTCGGTCACTCAGACAATTTAATCATTGTAACTAACAAAGTTTTAATTGAATATTCTCCTTTTGCATCTAAAGTAATACCTTAGTTTTCTGGAGCCGTACAGCTTATTCTTTAATCAGTGTCATTAATGATGAATGTTATTTTACTGTTAAAACAATGCATTGTGCCCTGCTGTATTTTTGTACACTTTTGTCTTATGTCAGTTAATCTGCCTGTTTAAGGATTTTATTTCTTATTCACCTGCATAACAACCTGATGCTTGCAGAGTCTCCACAGCGATTCATTTTCTTTCTTACCAAAGTTCATCACAGGAATAGCTGGAAATGCTTTCAATAATGCCCTTGCGATCTACAGACAAATAGTCAAGATTGAAATTGTGAAACTGTGAAAATAAAGTACATTTGACAATATATA
>NW_024584551.1:7705-13587 GCF_018398535.1 Haplochromis burtoni
ACCTGAGTGATCGGCCAGAGTGTAGCAGATCAAACAGGTGGTGGGTGGTGTGCAACAGGTCACCTGTGAGGGCCCTGGTTTTCCTGACGCAATGACACAGCCACCTGCACAGCCTTCCTGTTCTCAGTAGTGCCACCTGCATAACCTTTGGCTGTACAGACTATACAGTGAGAGGGTTGAGAGGGTTAAACTGTCACTCGTGATAATCACATTCCCAATCCTCCAAGAGAGGCCTCTTCCTTCTTCTAGGGATCAGAGAGAGGTCTCGCTGTCTGCCTAGCCCTGCATGTGTCAGTCTAACTTACAATGCCTCACTATGTGTAAAATAACAAATGACACACATGATGCTATCCCATGATATCCCAGTTATGCACCACAGAGGTAATATTGTTAAGACATGTGATCAATACATTAAATAAAGAAATTTGTCACCACAGCAGCCTACAGAGTCCCGTAAGTCTAACCACGGTAACCACTGCACAAATGCAACACACTCACTTTCTAACAGGACTCTGCAATCAGCCATTCCTTAAACTAAATCCTAACTTTGTCATCAAGAAGATTAAAAGAACAAATACATGTTTGTAGTGTTTCGTCACCTGAAGCTCCACAATTAAAAAAGCATCAAGACTTTGGCTGTTTCTTATGAACAAGTGACGTGTGTAATAATTTTATTATGATACTAATACTTCTACTAGTATTAGTAGTAGTACTAGTAGTACTCCCAACTCTTGATCGTGGCTCAAGAGTTGGGAGTTCGCCTTGTAATCGGAAGGTTGCCTATGTCCTTGGGCAAGGCACTTCACCTACCGCCTACTGGTGTTGGCCAGAAGGGCCGATGGCGCGATATGGCAGCCTCACTTCTGTCAGCCTGCCCCAGGGCAGCTGTGGCTACAACTGTAGCTTGCCTCCACCAGTGTGTGAATGTGTGTGTGAATGTGTGTGTGAATGGGTGGATGACTGGATGTGTAAAGCGCTTTGGGGTCCCTAGGCGGGACTAGTAAAAGCGCTATACAAATACAGGCCATTTACCATTTACTAATAATGATGTTAACAATAATAATAAAAACCAAACCATTACTACTACTAATAAAACAATAAAAGTTTTGCCCCGGCAGTTTTGCTGCAGATCAAGTTCAGACTCTGCAGCCTTTTTAGAAAGAAGAAGAAGAAGAAAGTGTACTTTATTGGTCCCCGTGGGGAAAATCCCTCTCTGCATTTAACCCATTCACTCAGTGAAGCAGTGGGCAGCCACTGGGCGCCCGGGGAGCAGTGTGTAGGGACGGTACCTTGCTCAGGGGTACCTCAGGGTAGCTGTTCAGGGGAATCGAACCCCCGACCTTCCGATCATGGGGCCACCACTTTTTAGTGCTGCAAAGAAAATACAAATAAACTGAGTGCGAGTGTTTTTCTACAAGTATTTGCACAGACATGCTGACTATTTGCTGGGAGACGTCCCTGCTTCTCGTAGAATAGCAGGTAAGCTGTTCTCTGCCGCTGCTCACACACAGACTCACACGTGGCCTGGCACAAACTCGTCATTGTACGTGAGCCAGCTGTCTGTGACGTCGTATTTTTTGCTGATCTGGTGAACGCCATTGCAGAAGTAATGTCCTGAGAGGAGAGCACATATGTAATAAACTGAAAAGGATAAGCGGAAGCGAATGGATGGATGGATGGACTGTGAGAAGGTGGGGACATTTCTGCTCGAAATCCACCAGACAGCTGCTCACTTTTGTTTTATCTCACCAGCTCACCATTTTGGAGATGTTGGCTAATCACTCTGCATTCCTTCGCACATAACTGTGTCTGTGCAGAAAACATGCTCTCTACCTTCTGGAAACATGTGACTACAGAGCCTTTACATGTAGAATCACTATAAAAACAATGTCCAAAATGAGTCTAAGTTTGGCATTGAAAACACGTCCACAACAACATTTAGAATATAAATAACGCATACACCGAGGTTCTACGGACGTTAGCTCTAGGAGTTCAATAGAAGTTAGAAGCAGTGGGAATCTGCAAATCTTTTACCTCGTGACCGCTGGCATAGTTTTCAGCCCCCTCTCCAGCAACCCTTAAGTGCTTAAGAGGAAGGAAGAAGGAAAGGAAGGAAGGATAACTACAGTTTATGATGTCAGCTATGATAATTAAAGGTTTGTGCTTTCTAGACATTCCCTGTAATGGAAAGAGCAGGGGGGTGTAGTACTTCATCACTGCCAGAGGGAGGCACTGTGGAACCATCAAACAAAAAACCACCAGGTATGTGGACACAAGGTATGTGGCAAACTCATCTTTCCCATTGTAATTAAGGAGCTGATATTCATCAGGTCACAAAGTCAAGAAGTGGAAAAGAAATCCTACATTCTAACATGTTGAATGTTAGAATTTGTTGGATTGTGTGTCCACAGGTGTTTGTACTTTGCGTCTTAATAAAATGACGGTAAAAGGCTCCGCCCACTTCCTATCCATGTCTTACCATGCAACGACTCTGTGAATGCACTGGAGAGGTGTAGTGGGAGAGTCCTCCGTCAGGACTGAGATATGTGTGTCGACTTTTTATTCTCCCTCAAGATTATCGTGCCATAACGCAGCCCAGAGCAGCTCTGCTAACAGAATTAATTTTGAAACAAATACTGGAGCTAGTGGAACTTGCAAAAAACCCTCCTTTACAATAACGGAAGAAAGTATGTCACTAAATATACTAATGACCTTTATATTGCAAAAAACAAAGAAACAAAAAAGCCCCAGAGAAACTAAAATACAAAAAAGATAAATATGCTTCATGAGTTCAAAAAGTAAAAATTAGACATAAGAAAAGAAGCATTCATTTATTATTTAAATTAATTGTTTAGAAACAGATAAAAAAATGCAAGAAAAGATTTTGGTATTAGCAGCAAATGTTAGCTAGGTCAACTAGGTTGGATGATCAAGTGTGAACATCTCTATCCCTGTTTTACAGTGAGCTGAAGTGAAACCAGGGAACATAAATGTTGTTCTGGTAGTGAGAAAACCAGTTCATCATCAATCAGCATGACTTCCTTACTCTTTCGGAGTCCAGAAGAAGGAATGGTTTAAGCATTCTTCTACTTTGGGTCTGTCCTTTGGGTCTTTGTTGATCATCCACTCGATGAGATCTTTTGCCACCACATCTCAAAAATGATTCAAACTTTACTTCCCATTATAATTATCGGACTCACATTTAAAAGATATGTCACCAAATGGATGGTGGCCTCCAGAGAGGATATAATAAATCAGCATACCTGCCACCTTAACAGTAACACATCAGTTTAGGGATTTTTACCTCTCACCACCTTTTTCAGCTTTTCATTAATTTCCATTTCTACAGATGTCAGTATGTCCCCGGGCACTTAAATTATGCCCAATGATTTAAAAATATTAGCTGTCTGTTCAACTGACAGCAGGTTTGCAAATATAGCGTACGTGTACACCCTGATAGTGGAGTGTTGCTCATTTACAAAAGGGGCAACTGTTTTACATAAGTTCTTTAAAAGGTTGATGTGCCAGTCCTTTGTGCCTCTTGTTTTCTGTGTTATCACATACAATGTTTGTAGCACTCTTGCACAGATGTCAGGTCTCTCTTTTAAGCAAATCAGTTTCAGTAGTTGTGGAATTATAGCTACTGCATGCTCATTTGATATGTTTTCCATTGTGCAGAAAACTTAAGGTGTCTTAGGGATATTTGGAAAGCGACTGGAAGCACCTGCAATGTAAGTATTCACATTTCCAGTTTCCTTTAGCCATTTAATACATGCCTGGGAGTATTTATCTTTCCCTCTCCCAGTTACAGTAAAAAGGATTTCAGTCATGGTCAGGTGGAGCCGAGGATCCTCTGACAGCATGTGACTGTTGAACATTTCAAACACTTTGTCAGGTGTTTTTTTCAAAAACAGCAATTTCCACATCCAAAGAATGTCTGATTTGGGAACACACTCTATCTCCATTTGATGCAAGTTGATTAACCATCATAGATATTTTTTTACTGTCAATAAGCCACTGAAGATCATTCTTGGGCGGCAGTGTCTCCAAAGCACCCGCAGAGATGAGTCTTTTCATGATATCCTCCGTCGCTTTAATGGCTGCAATTTACAGTGGTGTGGATATGTGTGTAAGACTCCATCGGTCTGGATTAGCTTTTGTCTCAAGCAACAGACCCACAAAATAAAGTGATGCTTTGAACAGTGAGACATAATGCAAAGGTGTCCAGCGGAGTTGAGAAGGTTCATTTTGGTCTGTTGTTATTAATAACAGCAGCAATCAATGGGGTTATATAATCCCTACACTCTCTACAGGGGGTAAACTCCATCAATATTGTTGTCCTTCAGTAATTTCTTGAGGTTTTTGAGGTCATTGTTAGTTATGCACTGGACTATAGGATGTGTTTCTGTTGGTGGGGGGACTGCTGCCAGTTGTAGCTGAGCGAAAATATTCATGTTTTTGCTTCAGATTACCTATGAAAGAGAAAGCACTGACATTAACCAAGGCAGACAAAATTTGCTTCCATTTTAACTGTCAGAACCCCACCCACAACAAAATGAGAAGTTTAAAGGATACAGTCATTTCATTTTATATAGTAGCTTGTAGAGGTACTGAGAAGAGGCACATTCATTTCAGGATATCACACTGAAAGATTTATACATGGAAAAATAACAACTTGGAAATATTAGTTTGCAAATATACCTTGAGGAAAAAAGGGCCCCGTTACACTTGAAATAAATGAAATTTAGCAAAAGTGTAAACAAAGATATCTGAAGATCTCATCATCTGCAGTGTCAACATATTGCAGATTTATCAGCTGATTTATCTGTGATACCAATCTGCAGTTCCAACACATCCCAAAGGTTTTCTATTGGACTGAGATCTGGTTACTGTGGAGGCAATCTGAGTACAGTGAAGCTGACCAGAAATGAACCTACACTGTTAAAGAATGCTCGGCCTTGTTTATATCCTGCATTTTTACCATACAAGTTCTTCACAAATAAAGACAGTCCATTTTAATTATCAGCAAATATGTTGAGGCTCTGGCTCTGGAGGTCCTGTGAATCCACATAGTCTGCTTATAACAAGAAATAGTTGTCCCTAGTGGTGATTTACAGATAATGAGCCGTGAGAATGTGAACAAGTTTAACAATGAAACGTAGGAAATATCCGTTTGCAGTTGTTTAAGCTGAGTAATGAGAATGGACAAATTAAAGAACTTCAAGACTGTGTCTTGTGCTAAGGGAGGTAATAAAGAAAACACTGAAGCATCACAATCCCATCACAAACTTAAGTGGATACAAACTTCGACAGAACACCGGCTGTTACATGGGTGCTTTTGTAAAGCATGGACAAAAATGATTTATTATTTATAAGTTTTGAGAGAGCTCGTGGAAGATTGTAAGGAATTGTAGCATACTTACAGTGCTGAAAATAGGTGTCTGCTCTTTAAATTAGACCTACATCCATCAAGATCTCAGGCTACAGTGCTTTTTTTTTAGTTTTTCACGCTGTCACACTCTCTTTAGCTCCGCCCATTCACAGGAATGCATTCTGTTGCTTATCTTTCATGGTCCCGAGCTCAGTGTGCTCCTCCTCCACTCTCTCTCTCTTTAGTGCTGTCATTCTTGCCTCTACTCTAATGCAGGTCTCTGTCATTGGCTGGATTTCTTGAGAGGCGTGCACCTCAGCTGTTGATTACAGATGCCTGACTATTATCTTGTCATTATGGGCATAGCATGTAGGAGGGGCTGCTAGATCTTTAATGTCAGGAAATAGGTGTAACAACTGCACTATGTTCCTGTTATATGCCATTGAGAAGCTATTTTTATGCCTTTACTATCATGTTATGCTGGAGCAAACACAGCTTCTCATATTCTACT
>NW_024584551.1:14402-15217 GCF_018398535.1 Haplochromis burtoni
GAGGAACAGGTGCATTAGAGTTGAACTCTTTCACAGATGAATTACATATTTGTGGAAGGCTGCTCACAGAATGGAGTCTCACTGAGCCTCGATGTACCAGGTCCAGGGAGAGGTGGAGGTAGTCCTCCCGCCCAAAGAACTGCACACCACGTCTGCCGAATCACATCATTTCAAAGATTACAGACTAACATTGAAGAAATATCAGCAGCATCATGAAAACATTCAAAGTTTACTTTGTTCCTACCTGTTGCAGCTCTTTGTGCTCAACATCTTGAAGCCATTGTGAGCTCTAACTGGACAGATGGAAGGCTTCTCCAAGGCAGCTGCTTCTGTCTGCAGCTTAGAGAACTCACTGAAAATGTAGTTTATATTTTATATTATTTTAACATTTAGTTCACACACATTTAAAGTGCAAAAAACAAACAAACAAAAAAACTAGGTTTCACTTGTCGCTTTGTATTTTTAACATTAATCTGAAAATAATGAAGGGACACGTCCTACAGTCACAGTTTTATACATTTATTTACACAGGAAAGAATCAATCTGCAGTTTACTTTGTGTTTAGTTTTGTGAATAAGAAATGTTTATTAAATATGTGTAATTTATATGTTTTACAAGTTTACAACACCATTCACTAGAAAAAAAACTGTATGGTTGTAGAAATGTAGAACTAAATGGTCGGGACTTTGGCGTTCTTTGGATCTTTGGAAGATGTCGTCCGAGTCAACTACAAATAAAAGCGGTTTAATCTCTGAGTGCATCATTGACCAGGGTTTGGAAAGTGAGCTTCTTAAACAAAACAAGAAAGAGTCACA
>NW_024584552.1:0-5966 GCF_018398535.1 Haplochromis burtoni
TGACATGTTGTACTGCACTCATGTCTCGTCCCATAAACCAGTTTCACCCTGCTCTAAAAAAACAGTCATTGCTTTTACTTGTATTTTTCTTTTTATTTGGGTTCATTTTCTACTGAATGCTGGTATACTCAACCTTTCTCTATTTTCTCAGCTCTTTAAGTGCATATAACTATTTTTGTCTCCAGATGATATAATGAAGATGATTATAATGATAAGGAATATTATATATAGATTATAGCACTGAGGATGACTATGAGGAAGTTGACAGTTATGATGATGATGATGTGATGATGATTATTTGGCATGCTTCTCTATGGGGCTCTGTGTTGCCAGTGCAGACTGGCTGCCTTTTGTACATAGCTGAGTGACCGTCAGCACCAAGAGTCAGTGCTGCTTCAAAGAGTAAAGATGCTCCAGCAGGGGGCGCTGTCACACAAAATAAAGCACAAACGCACACTGACGGCAGCTTGATGCTTCTAATGTAGCTGCAGAATAACTTTAGATCAAACAGACAATCCAGTCAGAGACATCAGCAGTTCATCAGTGTAGAAGAAGAACCAGCTTCCATTCAGATTATTGATCAGAGCTGCACAGTTAGGACTAAAATGAAACTGATGCCTCTAATAAATCATCATCTGTAAGAATCATCAAAGGTGAAATAAGGAACAGTGATTCATTGTGCAGCCCTGCATATAAACTACATGAAGTGTCCTCCTCTTGAGGCCACTGTGAGCTCTGCTGCCTTCCTGTTATTTAGTCAGATGAAGCATCACTGAGATGAGCTGGAGCCACTCTGAACTTCTGCCATCTTCTTTTTACAGTCACTGACTGAGCTGCACTGACAACACTGAGCCGGCTTCTCTTCATAGGGTGTCTTTCACTCTTTCCCCACTCTCTCTGTTTCCAACCTTGTTCCATCATTTCTCTGCAGTTGGCTCTTTCTACTTTCCCTTTGTCTCTTTTTGTCACTTTGGGTTTCTTCTGTATAATAATATTAATCCTCTAGCTCTCTGATTCTTCTGATTATTGCTCTGTTCTCTTACATGCTTCACGTGTTTCTCTAACTTCAAGAAAATGTGTTAAGGTGTTATCAATAAAATGACAGTTTAAATAGAAGGTTCAGCGTCCTTCTGTGTTTACAGACACATCAGACAGGCTTTGATGTATTTTACTGACAGAAAAAAAAGCAGGAGATTAATGAACTTGTTTTTCTGATATTTTACTTGGTCATCAGGTGAAAAAAACCATTTACAAGACTAAATCCTCAGTGTGCTGATGTGTGTTTCGCATCTAGAACATGAACGAGTCTGAAAACACTGAACACACAGCAGCTCCAAGTGGGAAAAAAAGGTCACGGGGGGAAAAAAGCACCAAATATTAATATATTATAATAATATATTAACTCATTCACTGCCATTGACGTCTATAGCCGTCAATGGCAGTGAATGAGTCAATGGGTTTAACTCATTCACTGCCAATGGCTGGCAGTGAATGAGTTAATATATATATTAAAATAAATAAAAAAGGATAACAAGATTAACCTGAAGATGGATAATTGCAACGATTGCAATGATTATGTGGCAAAAATTACAGATCTGCTCATATGCTCATCTTAGGTGTCTTTTTTTAAACTGTTTTCTGTTGGTTTATTCACAAAAGAAAAAAGAAAAAAAAAGGTCAAGGTTATTATCAAGGTTACTACAAACAAATTAAAAACTACACGAGAAAAGGAAAAAAACTGTTTAATTTTTAAAAAAAATCTAGACTTATTAAGAACAGAAATACTGGGCCTCCTGCCTCTGAGATATGCCCTCCATACAAAAATACTGAAACTAATAAAAGAAAAAGAAAAAAGAAATAGAAACAATTTTAAAACTAAAACTTAACTGAAATGAGCAAACCCAGGCTGGAAACTAAAATAAATGAACTCTAAGAACTTTGAAACAATTAAAACAGTTCTCTTAAAAATAATCAGTCTAATATTCAGATAATATGTCTGATATATATTGTACATTGACATTTCAATTTATCCTTATATACGGTATTTAAAAACATTATTAATAAAACTGTCAAAAAAGTTCTTAAGGACTAGGAAAAAAAAAATCACGTCGACCTCATCGTTGTTTTCAATAAAATCTCAGTCTGACAGATTTTGATATCAGAGGTTTTGGCGTCTCCTGCCTTTCCAACACTGAAATATGGGAAGAGTTTCTCAGTGAAAGTGTGCTCTCTGATCACCTCCTGTATTTCTAATGAGGAGGACTCTGGGGTTGCCGTGTCTTCTATCTCCGTCTTAGCCTCCCTAATTCTTTTCTCTGCGTGTCCAGTTTGTTCTGCATTTCTTTTGTGTCCTTCACCAGTTTCTGATCTTCCAGGACTTTCTCTTTTTCTTCCTCCAGATTTTCTGTCTGTGTTTTCTGATTCCACTGAGTTTCTTTCAGAGGGGCCTCGTGTTTCTGAAGCTTTGTGAGCTCGGCAGACAGACCGTCCTTCTCCTGTTTCAGGATCAGGATTTCACTGTCCCTCTGCCTAAGCTGCTCTTTCAGACGGTTCATCTCAAGGTCAAAGATGCTGGTCTTTTCCTGATCTGAACAAGTCTGTTCCTCTTTTTCTTCTCCAGCTTGGATCCCATATTGTTCCAGCTTGGTACGCATCAGTGAAATTTGGGCCAACAGCTGTTTGACTTGCTGTCTGGCTGTCTTTGAATCCTCTTTTAAAAGTTTATTTTCCGACAGAGTGTTTCGAAAGGCTTTCCTAAACTGAGTAAGTTTGTCCAGAACACTTTTTGGCAGAGTGCACCTAATATTTTCTTCCTTGCCTTTCTGAAGCTGTGCAAGCTCGGCAGACAGACTGTCCTTGTCCTGTTTGAGGATCAGGATTTCGCTGTCCCTCTGCTGAAGCTGCTTTTCCAGACGGTTCATCTCAAGGTCAAAGATGCTGGTCTTTTCCTGATCTGAACAAGCCTGAGCCCCTTTTTCGTTAGTGGTGCTCCTCATTTGCACTTTGCGTGACACTGACTCATCAGTGAGTTCTCCAGCTTGGATCTCATATTGGTCCAGCTTGGCACGCATCAGTGAAATTTGGCCGCCCATAAAGAACAGGCTGTCAGATTTTCTGACGTCATGGCCCCGTTCTCTTGGCTTTCATGTTTGAAACAGGCTCCGCCCTCCACAACGTTCCATATTGGCTCATTGAAAATAGATCCCGCCCACAAAGAACAGGCTGCCAGAGTTATACAATTAAATTCATATTTAGAAATAATAAAATAGAAATTATTGAAAAATATATTCATTTAAATTTATTATGATTCATCACTCTTCATTTATCCGAAAACCATTTTCACCACTTACTCAAAAGCCCTTCTCTGTGGTAGAAAACCTTTATTTTCCACGCTCACTTCACTTCCATCCGCCTCTATCACGTCTTTTGCCCACTCCGAGATTATTGCCTGTGCCCCTGTTGCTTACTCATAATAAGGTAGGAAGGAGAGTATTTCAAACCAGCGCTGACCTGATCTATTAATGTTTTCGACACACAGTTTACTTCTAACTGCGCAATTTTTAACAATGAAAAAATTACATCTTCATTTTCTTTATTGAAAAAAGCTGAACTCTCCTCTGTTTAGAAAAGAACGCAATTTTTTAAATCAGCCTTAAAACCAACCACACCGATAAAATATATTTGCTGTTTTAATAACGTTTAATTGCCACTGTATGAGCTCATCTTGTGTTACATCCTTGAGAGAGAGACCTGCGGCTGCCTCCTTCCTTTGGCTCCTTGGGTGTCTTTATCTGAGCATCACTTTTGCTTCCACTATGACGCCCCTGGTAGCAACATTTAACTTTCAAGGCTGTTTACAACCAGAAAAAAAAGTCTCAGTTTTGAGCGTAATCAGCTCTTAGTTATTCTGACCTCACCACAGCGCCATCGACACGACGTCTGTGTGCAGACTCATGACCAAGGAATTAATTGTGGATTTTAGGAATACCGGGAAACCCTTGACCCCTTTGACACTCATGGGGGTCAACGTGGACATTGTGGAGGACTGTAAATATCTCGGCGTACACATAAACAATAAATTTGACTCGGTCAAAAACACCACTGCACTTTACAGGAAGGGCCAGTGTCGTCTCTATTTTCTGAGGCGGGTGAGGTCCTTCATCTGTCGGAAAATGCTCAGAAATTTCTATGAGTCTGTTGTGGCCAGAGCTATCCTCTATGCTGTTGCATGCTGGGGCAGCAGGTTGAGCATTGCTGATGCCAACAGACTCAATAAACTGATCCACAAGGCCAGTAATGTTGTGGGTATGGAGCTTGACTCTCTTAAGGTGTCAGAGAGGTGAATGTTGTCCAAGATAAAGACAATGTTGGACAATACCTCCCACCCACTCCATGACATGCTGGCTAGCCACAGGAGCACGTTCAGTGAGAGACTGACATTACCAAAAAGCGCCACTGAACGACACAGGAAATCATTCCTGCCTGTGGCCATCTCCCTGTACAACTCCTCCATCTAACACACTGTAAACACTGCAATAGTTACATCCTTTTGCACATGCTCCTTCCTGCTTGGTAATGTTGCTGTCTATTTTCTGGATATATTTATTATTTGCTGATTTGTATATATTGTGCTATTCCTTATATTGACATATTGTATTGCTAATAATCTATTCTCTTTTTGTTTTTGTTTCTGTTTTTCTCATTGTCACTATACGAGAGCAACTGTAATCCACATAATTTCCCTAGGGATCAATAAAATATTCTGATTGATTCTGATGTCACAGGTATTAAAACACACGAGAGAGATGCTGGTTCATCACAGCCATAAATATGTTAAAAATGAAGATGTGTTCAGGTACCAGATTTAGTGCTATATGAGGTATTTTAATCAAAAAGGCTGCGAGACAGTGTTTGGATCCACGTTTTTCTATGTTGTCTGCAAATATCAAAAGTGAGGCTCAGTGTTTGTTGTTAAACTTTAACCTTACCTATTCCCTGCAATAAAGAAAACACATTTGTTGCAAAGTTCAGTTTGTTATAACAGTAAGAATAAGCTTACCTAGTTACACCTACAGTGAGTTTTGTAAATCATGCCTCTGACATATGCGCTCCATACAATAATAATTAAAAAAACTGAAACTAATAAAAAAAAAAACTAAACAAACTGAAACAATTTTAAACAATAAAAACTAAACTGATATGAGCAAACACAGACTGGAAACTAACTGAAGGAAACTAACTGAAACTAAAATCAATGAAGTAAAATAACTTTGCAACAATTAAAACAGGTCTCTCACAAATAATCAGTCGTCATGTAAACAATCCTGAGGAGTAATATAAATCGTGTCTGAGATTATTAAGTAACGACAGAATGGTGCAGCATGATAACCGTTAAAAAACAAGCAAACCAAAAGTTCAAATAAGACTCTTTGGTTTTATATGTATAATATAAACTGTACATGTCATGGTCCGCGGCCCGGCGTCCGAGCTGATGGGATGCCCACGCCCACGGGCGTGGCTGTTAACTCCACACCTGCATCCCATCCCAGGCGATCATCAGGTGGACTATTTGATCCAGCCCAGCCTGCTGCTCCACGCCAGTCCGTTAGTCGTCTCACAGCGGTAACGTACACCTGCGGGAAAGCGATTGTGAAAACTCTCATTTGTCTGAACGAGCGCTAATTCTGTCCTGTGCACTCAGATAACAGCTCGGCGTGTTTTTTGAGCCACCTGTCTGTCCACCTGCCCGTCTGGAGTTTGGATCGCCTTCAGTACTCGTCACCTCGACTTTCCTGGAACTCCCCCGCGGACCCTCACCCCTCCCTCCGGCTCCCACGGCCCCGCTTTCACCGTAAGACTCATACTCTCCCCCACGTATGCTGCTATTTCCCCGCGCCCCAATAATTCTTTTCCTTTTTCTGTTGCAGCCTCCCACAGTCCCGTTTTCGGCGTTCCTGCGCGACTCA
>NW_024584552.1:5991-8154 GCF_018398535.1 Haplochromis burtoni
TCTCCCGGTCCCTTGGTTTCTCTAGTTTCACGCGTGTTTTCCTTCTACCCTCCCGGGACATATTCAGTTAAAATAAAGTTTATTTTCTCGTACTCCTGTGTGTGTTGGCTCTGCTTCTGGGTCCAGCTTGTGCACTGAACCTCGGTTCATGACAGTACATTTATTCTTAGGGGATATACTGTATTTAAAAATTATCTAAACAAAATGTGAAATAATTCCTTAAAGACTAGGAAAAAGAGGGAAAAAAGCGCACAGATGGTTAAAAAATCACTTTGTTCTCATTGATGTTTTCAATGAAATATAAGCGTGACAGATTTTGAAATCAGATGATTTGACATATTCTGTCTCTTCAATAAAATAATATGCAAAATGTTTCTCAGTCAAAGTGTCTCTGTGAGTGCAGATCAGAGTCATGTCTTCAGGGTCATAGAAGGACACCTCGCCCCTGTCATAGTTCAGCTGGACTCTGATCCTTTGGAGACTCTTCTTCACTGTCACAGTCTGACGAACAACAACTGTGTATTTTCCAATTCAATGATCTAAACACCAAATCCTATGAATTACATTTTCTTTTCTAGGCATAATGTATCTGTGTTAGAAAACGTAATCACATAATTATAAAGAGACTTTATTTTTTTAAAAAGCTGTCTTTAAATTAGCTGTGATATAAATAAGAATCATGAACAGTTTACAGTGTACTTTATTTAACTTTTATTTAGAAATAATAAGGCAGAATATTTGTCACCTTGTAACTTGTTGGGATGGTGAAAATTTTGTTAAGTAAAGGTTTTTAGTTTTTTTTCACTGTGAGCAGCTGACATGTTGTACTGCACTCATGTCTCGTCCCATAAACCAGTTTCACCCTGCTCTAAAAAAACAGTCATTGCTTTTACTTGTATTTTTCTTTTTATTTGGGTTCATTTTCTACTGAATGCTGGTATACTCAACCTTTCTCTATTTTCTCAGCTCTTTAAGTGCATATAACTATTTTTGTCTCCAGATGATATAATGAAGATGATTATAATGATAAGGAATATTATATATAGATTATAGCACTGAGGATGACTATGAGGAAGTTGACAGTTATGATGATGATGATGTGATGATGATTATTTGGCATGCTTCTCTATGGGGCTCTGTGTTGCCAGTGCAGACTGGCTGCCTTTTGTACATAGCTGAGTGACCGTCAGCACCAAGAGTCAGTGCTGCTTCAAAGAGTAAAGATGCTCCAGCAGGGGGCGCTGTCACACAAAATAAAGCACAAACGCACACTGACGGCAGCTTGATGCTTCTAATGTAGCTGCAGAATAACTTTAGATCAAACAGACAATCCAGTCAGAGACATCAGCAGTTCATCAGTGTAGAAGAAGAACCAGCTTCCATTCAGATTATTGATCAGAGCTGCACAGTTAGGACTAAAATGAAACTGATGCCTCTAATAAATCATCATCTGTAAGAATCATCAAAGGTGAAATAAGGAACAGTGATTCATTGTGCAGCCCTGCATATAAACTACATGAAGTGTCCTCCTCTTGAGGCCACTGTGAGCTCTGCTGCCTTCCTGTTATTTAGTCAGATGAAGCATCACTGAGATGAGCTGGAGCCACTCTGAACTTCTGCCATCTTCTTTTTACAGTCACTGACTGAGCTGCACTGACAACACTGAGCCGGCTTCTCTTCATAGGGTGTCTTTCACTCTTTCCCCACTCTCTCTGTTTCCAACCTTGTTCCATCATTTCTCTGCAGTTGGCTCTTTCTACTTTCCCTTTGTCTCTTTTTGTCACTTTGGGTTTCTTCTGTATAATAATATTAATCCTCTAGCTCTCTGATTCTTCTGATTATTGCTCTGTTCTCTTACATGCTTCACGTGTTTCTCTAACTTCAAGAAAATGTGTTAAGGTGTTATCAATAAAATGACAGTTTAAATAGAAGGTTCAGCGTCCTTCTGTGTTTACAGACACATCAGACAGGCTTTGATGTATTTTACTGACAGAAAAAAAAGCAGGAGATTAATGAACTTGTTTTTCTGATATTTTACTTGGTCATCAGGTGAAAAAAACCATTTACAAGACTAAATCCTCAGTGTGCTGATGTGTGTTTCGCATCTAGAACATGAACGAGTCTGAAAACACTGAACACACAGCAGCTCCAAGTGGGAAAAAA
>NW_024584552.1:8174-11233 GCF_018398535.1 Haplochromis burtoni
TCTGAACGGGAAAACGTGTCTCTTAGTTTCATTTACGCAGAGGTGGAGCAGGTAACTACACTGAACCTGGTATTTGACTTTGTTCCCACTAGATGGTGTAGTTGCTATGTTGTCAACCAGACTACAAAGTACTGGTAGCTCCTGAAGAGAAATGGAGACTTAAACTGTGAGTCTGTTGTTTATTTCAGCAGCTTTGCTCGATACAGTCAGACGTAAACAAAAGAGCACATTAAATACTATTAACAGAAACATTTTGATTTCAATATATGATGCTAAAATGATTAAATACAATGCATGCATTTGGTAAAATTGTCAAGTGGTTCTATTAGAAGAGAAACTCAGTGAGGGAGCCAAGGTAGTAGAGAAATAAAACTGTTGCTAAAATACAATTTATTTACCACATAAAACAAGCAATAAAACAATCCTTGCGAGGGACAACAAATTTAAATATGTAAAAACAATGAAACTAAAAAGTTTCAATCGCCTCAGCCGATCAATTAGAACCGCTAAAAGTCCAATAAAGATTATTAAAATCCAAAAGCTGGCAGCGTCCTCACACGTCCTCTCCACTACCTCGCTCCGGTGAGCCCGAATGAGCAGCGCTGTTAACTGTACTTGACACGCGTGACTAGTATCTCGCCGTCCAACGATGTATGATGCGATACTATCGCGTCACCTCTTCACTCTTCGCCGACGGTGTTTCTTTCCGTTTTCGTCTCCAGCTGGACCGCCGCCAGGCACTCTTATTGGTCTGTTTGTGGCGCGAATGCGAACTGTGATTTGTCAAACGCGCAATCCTTCCAGGGCATGAACTCTCACAGGTGTGTGATAGGGGAGGTGAGGAGTCTCCCGGAAACAAGTCAACAAATGTCACAATAAAAGCATGCAATAAAACTGCAAGAGTACCACCCTTCACATTATTAAAAGATTAAAAATAATAAAATACAGCTACACATTCAAAATAAGACGACATTTAAAACACCACTCTTTCCCAGGATGACAAAATGATATTTACTTTAAAGGCCTGCGGTTTTAGGCTGAAGTCAGCGTTTTCTTCTCTGCACAAATGAGCAAAATTCAAATTTCAAGGGGCTCGAATTAATAAATACTGATTACCTGTCCAGTCATACACATAAACTACATGAAGTGTTGTCCTCTTAATTTGAGCATGAACTCTGCTGCCTTCCTGTCATTTAGTCAGATGAAGCATCACTGAACTCTGAACGTCTGCTGTCTGCTATCTCCAGTCACTGCCTGAGCCGCACGGACATCACTGAGACGTCCGCTCTTCACAGGGTGTCTTTCCAAACTTACTCCATCATTTCTGTTCAGGTGCCTTTTTCTAGTTTCCCTTTGTCTCTTTTTATCACTTTAGATTTCTTCCTCTATGTCTCTGTTTTTTCTGATTATTGTGGTGTTATTTATCAAATTATAATTCAGTATGAAATTCTGTTTTTGAAGAAATATCAGACTATAGCCAGGAGTTTATATTTTTTATTGATAGAAAACTCAAGAGATCAATAAACTCATGATTTTGACATTTTATCATATTTGCAATACCTGCATTAAGAAAAAACAGGAAATCCACAGTTAACACAACAAAATCCTGAATGTGCTGATGTGTTGTTTCACATCTGGAATATGAAGTGGGAGTTTCCAGAAACAAACTGGGACAAACAACAGCTCCAACTGTACAAATTTTATAGATTTATGAAATAAATGTTGCTGTTCAGCCATGAATGTGCATCCACAGTTAGGTAACTCTGCATCCCAGTGTTACATTTATGTTGTATTAAAACAGAGACAAATAGAGATCCAGATTTTTTTTGTATGAAGAAAACAGAAAAATATACAGAAGATTTTGAGACAGTAATCTGCACTGATGTACAGCAGAATAAATTTTGCATTAAAGTCCACAATTGGATTCGTTTTGCACAGTAACACATAGTGTGTTATTACAATAACAAGAAAAAATAACACAATTTCCCAAATGCTTTAAAACAGAGATTAGAGTTTAATAAAAAAAAATAGTTTCAGTGTTCACTTGAATCTGTTAAAGCGCTGCTATAATTGGGAGACACTGACTTTGGTAAATGATATCAAAATATCATAAAACATCATCATAGTTACAGATATTTATCTGAATCATCATATGTTTGGAAATATATAAATGTTTAAAAATAATTGGATGAAAAAGTAAGAGATTTTAAACAGAGAGGGGCAAATACCAAAATCAAAGAAAGTGATATTGATATCAGCGTCCAGGATCATTGTTATCAATCTCATATTAAGTAGATGATATTTGAAACCAACTGTTAATAAATAATATCGCATAGTCTCAAAAACCACAAACTACATTCATGACTTTGTTTAATATAAAATATTATAATGTATAATAATTTTAGACCTCCTTCAAGTTTTCAATCAAATCTCAGTCTGACAGATTTTGATATCAGATGTTTTTCGACTTCCATCCCCTCCAAAACTGAAATATGGGAAGAGTTTCTCAGTGAAAGTGTCTCTGTGGGTGCAGATCAGAGTCATGTCTTCAGGGTCATAGAAGGACACCTCCCCCCTGTCATAGTCCAGCTGGACTCTGATCCTCTGGAGACTCTTCTTCACTGTCACAGTCTGACCGTCACGGTTAAAGTATTTTCCACTACAATACAATAAACACCAGAATCCACAGTCTGGTGAGCCAAAAGATATCCCCTTCCTGTCAAGTGACTCTTTAGCTAAACCTACAAAATAGCTAGGATGGTCTCCCACCTCCACCTCCCAGCTGTGTTTCCCTGAGCTGAAACTCTCATAACCAAAAACAGTTATGTAATAAGTGTTTCTCTCTGGATTATCAGGAAGCTGCTGCTTTTTGTCTCCATGTCTCACACTGGTCAGATCATCAGACAGATAGAGACAGCAGTGTGCAGTGTTTGGGTCCAGAATGACAGGACTGAAGTGGACCTTCTCCTTCATCTTCTCCCACACTCTGAAGGACAGGTTGCCCAGGTGTTTGGCCACATCTATCAGTGCTCCTGAGACCAGCTGTGGATCTGACACTG
>NW_024584552.1:11253-15216 GCF_018398535.1 Haplochromis burtoni
AAATCTCAGTCTGACAGATTTTGATATCAGAGGTTTTGGCGTCTCCTGCCTTTCCAACACTGAAATATGGGAAGAGTTTCTCAGTGAAAGTGTGTCTGTGAGTGTAGATGTGAGTCATGTCTTCAGGGTGATAGAAGGACACCTCCCCCCTGCCATAATCCAGCTGGACTCTGATCCTCTGGAGACTCTTCTTCACTGTCACAGTCTGACCATCACCATTAGTGTATTCTCCAGTTTGACACTCTAAACACCAGATTCCGAATTCTGGTGATGCACAAGGTTCATTCTTATCAGCTGACTCTTTAATTAAACCTATAATCCAGTCAGGATGGTCTCCCACCTCCACCTCCCAGCTATGTTTCCCTGAGCTGAAGCCCTCATAACCAAAAAGAGTACAATACTTAGTGTATCTCTCTGGATTATCAGGAAGCTGCTGCTTTGTGTCTCCACGCCTCACACTGGTCAGATCATCAGACAGATAGAGACAGCAGTTTGCAGTGTTTGGGTCCAGAATGACAGGACTGAAGTGGACCTGCTCCTTCATCTTCTCCCACACTCTGAAGGACAGGTTGCCCAGGTGTTTGGCCACATCTATCAGTGCTCCTGAGACCAGCTGTGGATCTGACACTGAGCTCTGGGCTCTGGCTCTGCTCTGAGTGTCTTTATAACTGCTGAGGAATGGCGCGATGTGTTTCTGCAGCTCTTCTTCAACAGCACAGATGCTGTCTGACAGAGAGGAGATCTGCTCCTCAATCATCTTCATCTCTCTGCTGATAGTCCTCCCCTTCTGCTCCTCTTCCTCCCTCAGAGCTGCCAGTCTGGACTCCTCTTCCTCTTTCAGGAACTGCTGGAGCTTGTTGAACTCTGCTCTGATTTGCCTCTCTGTGGACAACAGCTGCTTCTTCATGTGTTCCCCAACTTCATTGTATGTTTCCTCCACTTGTTTGTATTTGTTCCTCTTGTCCTGCAGAGACTTTAAGTCAGATTTCAGCTGCTCCTTCAGGTCACTGACTGCTTCTTCTACAGGAACCACTTTGTGACTCTGATGGTGAGGAAACTCACACACGGTACACACAGCTCTCTGCTCGTCCACACAGAACAGTTTAGATTCTTTTCGGTGTTGATTGCAAGACATTTCCACCATCTTCTTTTCTTTTACTGTCTCGGATAATCGAGCTGTATTTATCCCATCATACTTATCAGCCACTTCATTGTGATCAAAGTTGGCCAGATGGGTAAGAGAGTGCATTTGATCTTCCATGTGGTTGGAGGGTCTCCTTTTACAAATAGGGCAGATTTTGTTTTTGACTTGTTCTCAAAATTGTTGCGGGCAGCTTGAATAGAATCTGTGGTTACAGATCAGAGACACAGCATCTTTGAAAATCTAAGAACACAAAGTGGATTAAAGTGCAAAAGAAAATAAGTCTTTTTCTGCATTTTCTCTGTTTTCAAATGAGAAACTCACCAAATCAAAATTCCTCGCAGTTTTCCTCCTACTGTCCACCAAGTAAGTACAGACTGGTAACAGACACCAAACCCTGTAATGACTACTTGGTTTCAACAGTCTCTTCAAATTTCATCTAAATCATTCATTGGTTGATTATTAACTGCATTGTGCTAGCTTTTACTACCCTTATGGAGAATGGGATCTGTCCCGGAACAACCATAAACTAACCTACTGACTCAAAACTCTTGAGAATCTTATTTTGGGGATAAAATTATTACTTTTTTAGTTTAAGTTATTTGTGTTTTCCAAGCAAATGTCAAACATTTGTTTACATTATAAATCTCCCCTTTTATTTTAGATTGCAGCTCTTTCTTTGGATGCTGCTTCACAGCTTTTATTGTCCTCCTGTTGCAGCCTTGATGTCAACAGTTATTACCTCGTGTATTCTTATAGACAAAGGAGTTCTTCATACTTCCCTGTGGTTTATGATTTTATTTTATTTTTTTGCAATAAGTCATTGTATAGGCTCAGTTCCAAAAAAGGCCAAATTCCAATGTACAAACTTTTTTTAAACTTACATTTATTTTTAAAAACAAATATTTTTATTTTTAAAACAGATTTTAAAGTTGGAGGTTTTTGCATCTTTTGCCTCCAAATATGAAAATAATGGAAGTGTTTCTTTAAATGCAGGTCTGAGCCCTGTTTTCAATTGATATTTGTCCTTTTATGTTCACAGACACATCAAACTGGAGCCAGGCTTCTCAGTTTTTTCCCATCTGACATATGAAGTGAGAGTTTAAAGAAACAGCAGCTCCAACCGAACAAATGTTTAAGGATTACTAAAGTAATGTTAGTACTGAATCGTTATAACAGACATCCATCTAGATTCTAGATGGTTAATCAGCAGAAAATCACTTATCATTAAAAAAAATAAAAGATTAAAAAAATAAAGGTTGATTAGCTTCCACTTGGATTTAACCCCACCAGCATGGACCTCTTTGTATGGTCTGCCTATCGTCCCATAACAGCTCAGATAGGCAGCAGTTCCCACCATCCGCCCACATGGATAAATGGAAGAAAACGGATGGATGTTCTGAGATTTTAAAAACCACAGAAAACAAATATTTGTGAAAGTCAGATTTTATTACATTTTTTCTAATCTGTTGGATTCCATTGCTAACTCCAGTATTAGTACTCATTAACTGATTACACTTAAATGTAACCTGATGCCTTTCAGTGCATGTGTGGCTGAAGAGCCCTAATTTTTTAAATTATTATTAGAAAACTGATATAGAGCTTGAGCACTGTTCATCAGATACATTACATTTCCATGTTTGTTTCCACCAACTCTAGATTTGCCCAGAATTTTTAAAGAGAAACACAAAAACATCATAAAAACATTTATTGACTGAGAAAATCAGCGATCACTGATTCTCTTTTTTCAAATGAAACCTTGCCTTGAACTCTCTGCCAAGGAAACACAGTTCAGTAACAGATGCCAAGCCCTGCATTGGTTTCAAAATACTCTACTTGATACTCAGATTTCATGTGGATTTTTTATCAGTTAGTTATTAACTGGATTCTGCTGTCTTATATTACCTTTAGGCAGAACAGGATGCAGCTGAAACATGTATCATGGACTTCAAACCCTGGAGATTTTGCTTGCTATCATTTGATCAAATTATTTTTTACTTCATAAGCCATTTGTGTTTTTCAAGCTCACTGTCAAACATGAGCTTCATTTATGTCATAAATCTCCCCTTTGACTTTGGTTTATGGTTCTTTCTTTGGACTTTGCTTCACAGCTTTTATTGTCCTCCTGCAGCTTTGATCTCAACATGTATTACATTGTGTATTGTAAGAGAACCAGGGATTTCTCATGTACTTCACTGTGGTTTATGACTTTATTTTGATTCATTTTTTACAATGAATGTTTGTATGGTGGTGGCGATTTTACTACATTGCTGTTTGTTCATGTCTGTACAGTAGTACAGAAATGTAGTAGCAGCTTAATAACCTCCTGACTGAAATGTGAGGAGTAAATGCTAAAATCCCCCAAACAACCTCAAGCGCTTTTTTTAGTATATGCAGGACTATATTGTGAAAATCAGTACAAATATTGTTTACATTAAAGACTTTTTGTTGAAATTCATTTTGTGGATCTATTTTACAAATTTGGAGAATGAAAAAAATACATTAAATATTTAGCATCTCATTTTATTCTTTGTGGTTATGAGGGTCATTATTTTGCATGCTGTTCTATGGGTTTCTTATGTACATAGCTGAGAGGAGATGAGACACATTCGCTGCTGTTTCACTGACCCTGCATGTTAATGCTGCGCAACATGTAACTGCACAATAACTTTGGTGTCAGATCAAACAGACAAGCCAGTCAGTCAAGTTTTTTTAAGCTTGGAATAAAACAAAACAGCTTCCATTCAGATGAAATATCACAAATACCTTTAATGAATCCCACAAAACAAAAAAGATTTTGATTGTACTAACAAAACCAAATA
>NW_024584553.1:0-1170 GCF_018398535.1 Haplochromis burtoni
GGGACAGGGAAGCTGGTCAGAGTTGATGGGAAGATGGATGGAGCCAAATACAGGGCAATCTTGCAAGGAACCTCTTGGAGTTTGCAAAAGACTTGAGACTGGGGCGGAGCTTCACCTTCCAGCAGGACAACGACCTTAAACATAAAGCCAGGAAACAATGGGATGGTTTAAAACAAAACATATCCATGTGTTAGAATGGCCCAGTCAAAGTCCAGATCTAAATCCAATCGAGAATCTGTGGCAAGATCTGAAAACTGCTATTCACAAACGCTGTAATGTGACAAAATGTGGAAAAGTTCAAGGGGGCCGAATACATTTTCAAGCCACTGTATATGCTGTACAGTGCAGCGAGGAATGCCCAGACCTCTACATTGGAGAGACCAAACAGCCACATAACATAGAAGAGCCACCTCCATGGGACAAGACTAGGTGGTCCATCTGCATCTAAAGGACAAAGGTCACTCTTTCGAGGATGCCAATGTTTACATTTTGGACAGAGAGGACAGATGGTTTGAAATAGGAGTAAAAGAAGCCCTTTATGTCCACTGTGAGCGACCATCTTTGAACAGAGGCGGTGGTTTACGACACCAACTGTCTGCCATCTATAATCCAGTTTTGAGTTCCCTCCCCAGACACCTTAACACCCACTCACATCCTGGGCCATCTGACCTCAGGAAATCACATGATAGGGTGGGGCTAGGTTTCACAATGAGCTCACCCGAAACCTTGGCTAATTGTGACCTGCACCCATTTTCACACCTTGGCTCATGTGATTATGTAGAGGATCATAAGGGGGTCCTCTGTCTCTCTCGGTGGGTTACTCCTGCAGAGCTTAAATCTGGGACTGTCCACCATTTGACCCTAGAACTGAAGAAGCTTCTCGGATGAGAGGTGAAACATCTTCAAGCAACTTAAAGAAGTCCAGACACTTTTCTTTCCAAGCTCCTTAGACAACTGAGATAATCCATTTACAATATGAGGTAAACAGCATCATTTAAAACTCACAGGCCGGAGCCCCCAGTCTTTATGTTAGAGAGGAGATGTTAATGTTGTCAAAGAGAATAATAATGGATTGGATTAATATAGCGCTTTTCAAGGGACCCAAAGCGCTTTACAATTCCACTATTCATTCACTGTCACATTCACACACTGGTGGAGGCAGCTACAGTT
>NW_024584553.1:2146-15209 GCF_018398535.1 Haplochromis burtoni
CACACACACACACACACACACACACACAAATTTCCATCTAGAGATCTTCCTGCTATCGAGGAAACATCTGTATCTCCCACTATCTCTCTCTGTGGGGCAATCGTGGCTCAAAGAGTTGGCAGTTCATCTTGTAACCGGAAGGTTGCCGGTTCGAGCCCCGGCTTGAACAGTCTCGGTTGTTGTGTCCTTGGGCAAGACACTTCACCTACCGCCTATTGGTGTTGGCCAGAGGGGCCGATGGCACGAAATGGTAGCCTCGCTTCTGTCAGTCTGCCCCAGAGCAGCTGTGGCTTGTCTCCAACAGTGTGTGAGAGTGAATGAATAGTGGAATTGTACAGCGCTTTGAGTGCCCCGAAAAGCACTATATAAATGCAATCCATGATTATTATTATTATTTCAGGGTCAGACTGCAGTATCCAGTTTTCAGCAGGTCTTCGTTCATCTTCCTTCAGTCTCTGTAAACCTGGTGCTGTTCTTCAGGCTGGCCAGAGACATTTTTATATAGGTGGACCATGTTGTACATAGCCTAAATACAACAACTCAACCTGCCAGCATCTTCAGGAGGTTTTTGTGTGGTTTTGAAGGGCAGCTGGACAGACTCCGCCCCCTCCTCCACATCCCACAGCCTGGGATTTAGAGACAAATTCAATGTTTTCTAAGACAGGAGGCATCTTCCTGCAGCAGATGGGCTCCAGTTCAACCAATGAGGAGCCAGATACGCTCTGCTAGCATATCATATGGAGTCCAGCGTGCAGGAAACAGTCCATCAAGTACCTGTCCACACCTGCCCACACCTGCTGACCGCTCTGTCACTGACTGACGTCCCACAGGTCCTAGTCCCCATCAAACTCTAAACACTCATACACGTTCAGCTGGACTTGGAGCCTCTGGAGACATTTTGGATATTCCAGTCATAATAACTAACAGGACAGTTTGTGCAAGGTGGAGAAAATCTGCTGCATCATCCCATTGATAAAGCATTCAGCTCCACGCTACATTTTCTCTGCTGGCTCCATCCACCTTGGTTGACTTTGCTCTTCTTAATGTTGGAGATCTGAATAGTCAGGCTTCTACTCTGAAGTAACTTCCCATCAGCTTGATTTGATGCTTTGAACAGTAACATGATGAAATCTGGAGAGGACTGTCTAGTCTGTGAACTCTGACCCCACATATGATTGTTTCAGTCAGCCCAGAGAAAGTGGCTGGGTGGGTGGAGCTTTGGCTTCAAATGCTCCCCTATTAAGGTGGATGAAGGGTGTAGTTTGGAGGTGCTGCTTGTTGTTCAAGTAAAGTATGAAACAACTACTATATGTGCAGGTATCTACGCCCTCCTAAGACTACATCAGATTTGGAGCTGAACTCTCAGATGTTCCTGCTCCATGGTTCTTATGTGTGATGACATGATCTGAGCTGCTGATTTTAAGATCCATGTTGATGATCTTACTCACTGATTTGCCTCAGAGTTCCTCACTCGAGTAAAGTCATTGGTTTGAAATAGCAAGTTGATGGCCTACATATAACTGTGGGCTTCAGTATGAACTCCATGCTTTGAGCTGATGTGTTTCCATCTAATCATTTATGGATTCTGTTTGGGATAATTTTTCCAAGTGATCAGGCAAAAGAAGCTTTGTCAGTACGCTGACGCTCTTTTCATGAGGAAACAGGAGAAACAGTGTAATTGTGGACAGGGGTCTTGAAAACTGGAGGCTGAACCCATACCCCCTCACCCTTGAAAAACATTTATCGTGGTTTAAAGATTTTTTTTCTATTCAGTGGTCAGACTGGAGAGCACTGCAGCGTGTGTTTAATGAGGTTGATAAGACTATCAAGAGAGACAAGGTCAACTCTTCTTATGAGAATATTAGGAAGCGTCTTGTACATGATCAGCTGGCACCTGGCCCGAAGATTGGTTTACCTTTTGCCATGTTTAGGCCAAAAATTATCAAAAACCATGAGGACTGAAAAAAAGAAAAAAAATCCCAAATAGTAGGCTGCCTACGCCTGAGAGATATTGGTGTTATACCTGATATTTTTTAGAAAAAGTAATCTATCCATTTCTTTTACAGATAACATCTGCCGTATTGTGGACCGCTCAGAGTCTCCCCCTCCAGCACTGTTAATACAGACCCCGCCAACTCCTCCCCCCTCTCCAGGATGCTCACAGGACCGATCAGACCTGTCTGAGGAAACAGAAATCAACATTTAACTTGCAACCCTCCACCTGCTGTCGATGGTGCTAAATGAGTATCTACAGGAGATATGTTATGGATGTCAATCCGGTCACCCCAATCAGTTACAAAATAGTTGCTTGTTTGAATTGCCTGTGTTTTTCTTCGAGACCTACTATGATGAGGTGATGGAAAAGCTCCAGATGCGCCGATTCATCCCAGTCATCTGTCCGTTTGTGTGCTCATACACCGTTTGTGAGGCTAAAGCACAAATCATCAGCGTTGCAGAACGCCTTCTGTGTGAACTGAGATCAGTCCCGCACATTGTATGCACCACTGATAAGAATATCGGATAACTGCAAAATACAAGTCATCATACCCACGGTGCTGCTTCGCATGATTGGAAACTACTGGTCTGGGAGACACAAGATTTAATGTACATCTGTCAGAAACCTTACTGCGCACTACACAGAAATTAAATAAAAACATAATGTTAACACTTTTTCTGGTCATTCACCTTGTTTTGTGTTTGATCAAAGTGATTATGGAAAACACACTGAGAAAAATATATCACAACCCTGCAGACCCAGGGGGTTTGGGAAGTGTAAAGAAGCTCCGTATTGCTGTCAGTGAGGCGACAGGTTTAACACCGTCATTACCTGACGTGGAAAGGTGATGACACCTATACTCTTCATAAACCTGCAAGGATACATTTCCCCAGAAATAGAGTTTTGGTTAACGGAATTGACAAACAGTTTCAGGCTGATTTGGTTGACATGCGTGAATATTCTGTGGATAATGATAATGTTAGGTACTTACTTACATGCATAGATGTGTTTTCTAAGTATTCATGGGCTAGTTGCCTGGAAACCAAGACAGGGCAGGCTGTTGTGGAGGCTTTTGGTGATATTCTGAGAGAGGGCCGCATGCCTGAAAAACTCCAAACAGATTTAGGGAAGGAATTTTATAATAAACATTTTAAAAAACTAATGGAGCAGTATAACATCACCCATTTTTCAACCTTTAGCGAAATGAAATCAGGCATGGTAGAGCGTTTTAACCGCACCTTAAAGGGGAAAATGTGGAAGTAATTAACATCAGTTAACTCGCGAAGATATGTTGATGTGATCCAGGATCTTGTACAGGCCTATAACATGTCTTATCACAGAGCTATCAAAATGACCCCTGCCGAGGTGTGCGAAGATAATGATAAAACAGTCTTTAACACTCTGTACAAGGTGAAAACCAAAAAAGCAATGACTTTTAAATTTAATGTGGGTGATACAGTGAGAATATCTAAACTATGCGGCATATTCCGAAAGGTTTATCATCAGACCTACACAGACGAGTACTTTACCATAAAGGAGTGTTTAGGAAGAGACCCTCCCGTATACAAACTAGAGGATCTCCCTGGAGCAGCAGTGAAAGGTGTATTTTACGAACCTGAGATACAGCAGGTGACTATTGACAAAAACAAAAGCTTTAAAATTGAGGAAATACTTGACAGAAAAAAACTGGGTCAAAAAAAGTTAGCGCTGGTCAAGTGGCTTGGGCAGCCTCCTCATTTTAATTCATGGATCCCTGAAAAAGACATCATTGAGGCGTGATTAACATAGGCACCCCAGCTCTTCATACTTTCATTCTGTGCTGAGCAAAGACTGAGGAAGAAAGAATGAATAAAAAGAACAACAATGCAGGCTTTTACGTGAGCCTCTTCTTGAATGCTTCGGCACATGTTTATCCAGGCAATAAGATATCTAATTTCAGAATAAAGCTAGCAAAACCTATTGTTTTGAATGAACCATATGAGGTTGCTGTTTTAGAATTTCAATATCCTAAGCTATGGCTATCTTTTCCACAATCAGATTCGCGAGTGGAAATTTATGACCCAGTCAAAGATGAAACCATAGCCGTAACCAGCTGTTGTGCTACTCTGTATTTGATTCAGTCACTGAAATATCTAATATGAGACAGGTGCTGCTGGACTACTACTAAAGATTAGAGCTCTGGGTAGCTCCCCAACTGGGTCTAGACTGGGTCTAGAGAGTATTTTAAATTCAGGGAATTTAAAATAGAAAGTAGCTCGTCCACAGAAGGACTGGTAGCTCCCCTTACGATAAGGGTTCAGATCGCGCGAACAGGTGTGAAATGTGTGTGTTTAGTTAGTTTGTTTGTTTGCTTGTTTTAATCAATTTTAAATCATGCTTTTTATTTGTTTTTGTTTCTAATGTCTCTGTAAAGCACTTTGAATCACCTTTTGTTGAATTGTGCTATACAAATAAATTTGCCTTGCCTTGCCTTGCCTAAAGATTTAAAAAGAATACAATAGAACTAACCAGCATTGTTAAAAGGATTAGTAAAAGGGCTCAGCTGCCAAAAAAGGGCATCAGATATCGGTGCATGGGAATTGTGAATACAGATGCATCAGACTTACTTGGGAAGCACTGGTTGGCCTTCTATATCACAAAAGACAAGAAAGGGTACTTTTTTGAAAGCTTCGGCAACTCACCTGATAAGTTTCCACCCGAGATAAAACATTTTCTTTTAATAAACACCGCCAGCATATTGTATTCTGGGAGACAGGTTCAGAATGACTTTTCGATAACCTACGGACAACACTTTGTGTTTTTTCTATATCATGTCCAAAAAGGAGTGTCTTATTCAACACTAATTAATATGTACAGTGATAACCTTGTTTGTAGTGATGCAATGGTTTGTCATTTTGTTAACAAAATAAGACCTGTTTCTGTATGTTTTGAAAATAACTTTAATTGTGTGCAGTGCGGATACTGATTCATGTAACAAATAATAATAAAAGATAACAAAATACAATATCGTTTCATTTCATATTTATTTTCACCTATTGTTAAAAACATTATTTAGTAATAATACAGTGTTTAAAATAACAACATCGAGTTCAAAAAGTAGTAAAGAAAAAAAGGTAAGGTTTAACAAAACAATATACACATAAGTAAGAAAAACAATTCAAAGTAGTAAATACGAAGAAAAAAACACAAGGGTAAACTTCTCTTTTTAACAATAAGAAAAACACGATTTTAAAATTCATCAAAAATCTATCCACCCGCTTCTAGTCTGCCTTGATTTTTTATGTGTGGTAAATAAGCTCTGATCACTCAGAGACCGCTTCTTATCTGTCTTGTGCAAACCAGTGTTTCAACACTCAGGTCGCAAGTGTCGTCCTTATACTGGCTAATAGTCCTCCTCACCTCAGTGTTACGAAAAGCAGACAGAGGAACATTTAAGCTGGCGAGTGTTTTTAAAAATGCCGACCACCCTGCAGGACATGAAACATCTGTTGCTCTATGTGTTGCTGTTGCACTTTTGATCAAATCAAAGAGATGTGAGCCTCTGATTACCTGTTTGTCAATAATAATCTCACCCCTATCATTCTAAGAAACACCCGACGCGCGAGTGAGGGCTGTTAAAATAAGCTGTCAAAGGAAAATTGTTTTTATATAATGTGATCAGCTTCATGAAATGTGCTTTTTTAGGATCACTAAGCAACCAAATGTCTACGTGACTTTTGACATGAACTCTTCTGTGATAAACAACTTACAGCTTCCTCTTTCTGTAAGAACATGCAGATTTAGAAAAAGGGGAACCTCAGCTCAGAGTTCTTAGAATAAGAACTCTGAGCTATTTGTACACACACACACACACACACAGACACACAGAAAAGTATAAATAAAGCACGCAGACAGTGATGAGACGCAGGTCGTGCGAGTGAAAGACAGCAGTGTTTGTGTTTTCTATCTCAGGTTTCTTAGCTGAAGAACTACGAGGTGATTTAAAGAAATCCCCTGTCATAAGCTCTGCAGTTTTTCTGCTCCTTTTTGCCATATAGGACAAAACCTCATCCACAAACATGTCCTTTTGTCCGTCAACTCCAACATTGCCTTGACGATCAGATGCATTCTGGCCAGTTTCAGAGGGCAAAGATAGTGTTAGCACGTTTTTTTCACTCATGCCTTGTTTCACAAGTGAAAGGTATCTCTGATGAATGGCAGAATACTTTTTAGCCTTCTCATACACATCCAAATCTGGCAGCTGCAGCACTTCAACCATAGCTTTGTCTAGCTCATTTTGCGCTACATGCAAATACGACATCCTTTTTTTTTTTTTTTACCTCTTTAGCCATTTTTTGGGGATATAAACAATTTGACGATCCAACAACAAATCGGTTCTGAGTCTTAAATAGTCAGGCGTATTATAATCGATTAGAAGATACCCATATGGGGTAGATGTGGCATCATTAAAAGCTTCTAAGAATTTTTTGTATTACCTGGAAACATCTGTCTACCTAAAACTGAAATTTGGTATTTATCTCTAGGGTTGTTAAACTGAATTAAATAATTAGTGTTCAATGAAATTGTTCTACTGGATTTTCCTTGCATAAACAAATTCTGAACTAAGTACATGCAGCTCAAGTTCCTATGATGAACGTATTTTGTGAACACATTTTGAACTTCTATGCTGTTAGACGCTGTATTCATCACATCGTCGATAATGAGCAAGTTGTTCTTATCCGGAGGTAAAAGGACATCGTCACTCAGAGATTCCGGTATACCCGCTAAGGTGATTTTTCTTGTCTGAAGAAGTTGATTGTATAAAGCCTGACAGCAGGAGTAGATGTAAACAATATTATCAATTTTGGTTGAAATAATGGTGGATGCTTTTTTTAATGATGCTTTTGACAAAGAAAGTCTTCCCGCAATTTCTCGGACCACTAATAAATAAACTAAAAGGGTGTTGCAGCCTCCCATCAAAGGCTTGATCCTGATCAGTATCCATAAGTGAGTGTTGTATAATCAGGCAGCATTTACAGATTCTTTACAACTGTTTCATTCCTGAGGTGAAACCTGTTCTTATGCGCTTGATGGTGTCGGACACAGCAACTAAATGCACATCCCTGTTGGCCACAAATGCCCGGACTAAGCATTTCAATGATTCGTGGGTAACCACTTTAGAGTTAAAATCATTGAGTGTTACACCTTTACATTTAACCTGAGTCTTGCCCTGTTTTGTGTAATAAGCATAGCATTTTGGGGCTCCAGAGACAAACTCACTAATGTAATCATCCTCTCCAGACCCACCATCATTGAGCTCGTCAGTCAGCTCACCGAGGTATGGTCCTAAGGGGGGCACCCACTCCCTGGGATGACAGGTGAAGATAATTGAATCTGTGTCGCAATAAAGAATGCGTTCCTGCAGCTTTTCTAACAAGTCATACAGCGCTAGCCTTGCATAGGCCGTAGTCACAGCACCGACAAAGACATTCACATCCTTCACCTGTGGCCCTCTACCATCAGCGTGAGACCACTGAACAATGGCAACATCATCAGAGATGAAACAAAACTGACGTACGTAATAATGGTTGCTAAACATCAGCTGTGTGAATCTGGCTGGGTCTGTAATCAGCTCGTAAGATGGCATGTTTGTTCACATGCACGATCGACCGCACAGAGAGTTCAGAAGCAGTTTATTACAGCTTCTGATTGCTTTGTTTACACAAATCTTAGTAGGGTCTATCTGATGCCTTCTCTCATAATAGTCTTGAACAAATGTTTGCTGTTCCTCAGCTGTTTTGACACTTTTCGGGTAGTAGGATGCCTGCTGCTGGAATTTCAAAAATGTTTTGACAAACGGTTTAACCCTTGGATGCACAACCTACCAATACCAACACTCTTCCACGAGTGGGGTCAAAAATGACCCCAAATAAAATCAGTGCATTTTGCTATAAACTCGGTTGTTATTCTTCAAAATCTTTCAGAGGAAGAGTTGTAATATTTTCATATTTGAGGTATTCCTCATAAAACATGTTTGTGACATGAGGCCCTTTGCATTTTTATTTATTTTTTCATTAATTTTAAGAAATTTCAGTTTTTGTATCACTACCCCACTCTTCCACAAGTAGGGTCAGCGTTTCTGGAGAAAAGTGGCTGGTAGGATCCGGGATTCTCATTGTCCTGTCCCTCTGGCTGATGGTAGTATCCGGGATCTTCCAAGATGATGGATATATTGGCTGCTAAACCTAGAGAAAGGATTAAAATAATATAGATATTATACAACCGAATTATAAATTGTTAGTAATTTTATATTATGTGTATTGTTAAGCTTTCTATATTTACCAGATGTTCTCGTCCTCTATCGCATAAGAATTATCACGTGGCCTTCTCTGGTTTTGGGCTGGCAGTAAACTCTCAGAGGAGTCAGTCCAAACACCACCTACAATCACATTTTAAGTTTACAAAAGAAAAAAGCTTTTGAATAATAATAATAATAATAATAATAATAATAATAATAATAATAATAATAATAATGGAAAGGAGAGTACGTCCGCTAGTCGAACCTCGGATACAGGAGGAACAATGCGGTTTTCGTGCTGGTCGCGGAACACTGGACCAGCTCTTTATCCTCTCAAGGATACTTGAGGGTGCATGGGAGTTTGCCCAACCAGTCTACATGTGTTTTGTGGACTTGGAGAAGGCATTTGACGGTGTCCCTTGGGGTGTCCTGTGAGAGGTGTTGCAGGAGTATGGGGTGTCTGGCCCATTGCTACGGGCCATTCGATCCCTATACAACCGTTGCAAGAGCTTGGTTCGCATTGCCGGCAATAAGTCGGACTCGTTCCCGGTGGGTGATGGGCTCCGCCAGGGCTGCCCTTTGTCTCCGGTTCTGTTCATAATTTTTATGGACAGGATTTCTAGGCGCAGCCAAGTGGCGGAGGGCTTTCACTTTGGTGGCCTCAGAATCTCATCTCTGCTTTTTGCGGATGATGTGGTTCTGTTGGCTTCATCGGGTGAGGCATGGACACCATGGCACAAAATACTTGGTGGAACTTACCTTACTTATACCTTACTAGCAAAATATTTTTTAGTAACGTAGTATATAAATATCTACTACTATTACTATACTAATACTAACACAGCAACAGTAAAGTAATAAGACAGAAGTTGACAGAGTAACTTTTGATAATGATCATGAACAGTGATTAAGAACTCTATTCCAATACAGTTAGTATTCCATGTGTGCTAGTGTGGCTTCCTAGAGTAAAAGTATATTAATACCATTTCTCTAATGTTTTATGTCTGCAGGTGGATAAGGCAGTGCTGTCCGTCATGACTGATGGACAAATGGCAAAATACATAAGGACATATGGTGACAGACTAGCTGTCCAGTCCTTCTGTCAACAAACTAAGTACAGCACAGATAAAGAGACTGTTCTGCAGAACCTAAGAGATAAAATTGCGGCACGGAAAGTAAGATCAAAAACCAAAGGAGTGCTGTGTGGTTCATCAGGTGTGTTCCAAAAGCAAAGTGAAGGGATGGCAAGACAGAGAAATACTGCAGCAGAGAAGACCTGCAGAAAAATCGAAATCGGATGGCTTCATTTAAGCAATAATGAATACCGTCAAGTGAGAACCAGAAATGGTGGAGGAACAAGACATGCAACTGTGGAAAAAACTACAACTGTAGCTAAGATTTTGGAGATGGGACCCATTTCTAATAATATCTTTCTTATTTTAACAAACCTGTTTGCCAGTGTCACTGTCAGATGAATCCCCATGATAAACTAGATCTGGGACAAAATCATCTGTCTCACTGTCAGATCCAAGTAATGTCACCGGTGAATCTTCTTCAGTTATGCTGACAGAAAAATCCTCTTCAGATGAGGACTGAACTGTTGACGGTGTTTCATCTTTCGTGCAAATTTAAAATCTCAGGAGCTTCGATTTGGTTTGTTCATAAAGTTTGCCAACAGTCTCATCTACAGGAATCAGATTCCTTTTAAAATCACTGACATCAATGACAAAGTCTTCAACTCTCCCTTTTGGCGAGTTCCCATCTGGAAAAAACAGGTCTACGGTTCTATGGAATCCTGAAGAGGATCTTGTCAGAGCAGATTGTGATGACACAGTCGTGATAACCCTAAATTATGTCAACAGTGAGGATCTTACACAGGTAAGACCATGGACAGTTGTGGTTGAGGTGGTTTATGTAAGTGTTACAAAATATGGAAATTTATTTATGCTCAAATTCAAGAACTTGCATAGTTCTGATTTTAAAAAAGCTGATCATGCATTCCTGCTTGGACAAAATTTAAGCATGTATGTTATTTTCTGTAATATTATTCTTTTGGATCTTAAAAGAAATAACCTACAGTACTGTGAAACACTTGCTCGATTTCTATTAATCAGAATTCATCTCTTGTTTGTTTAAAACTTGATTTTGTTGCAGCAATAATAAAACATTTTAAGTAGTAAGAAGTACATCAAGATCTGATAAAAACCTGTGGAATTCCATTGTAATATGTCCTTAAGTGAGACATGTAGGCTGAAAAAAAAGAGGTGTATCTTTTTTCTATTTCTTAAAATCTATTGACATATTTTGCAGACCCTTTAAGAACATTCATGATTTAGAATAGGCCAAGGTAGAAGATTGAAGAAGAGTTTTATAATCTTGAAGGGTTAAGGTGTCTGTTGTCAATTAATGCAGTACTTCCTCCTCAGAATTCCGACCCAAATCGATTACCTGTGGATGGTTTCCTGCTCCCATTGTCTTCAGCAAATGGCTTGCCCACACCCCATATGCAGTCAATACAGGAGGAAGCACCCCAGATTGCACAGGTAAGATGGATCAATTCAGGCAACCATAAACACCTATCTTTACATACTGTAGACATGCCAAAATTGCATGCTATTTTCTGTTTCAGTTTGTGGGTCCATTTGAATTAAAAGGATATTGTCAGTTGAGAGACAATTCCAGTGTTTAACATTAAGATAAGATTAAACAGAAAATTTAGTCTTGAAATCTAATTATTTACATAACACAGCAGTGACACATTGTTTTGGTGTCACTATTGTGTTCTCTACCTTTTTTGCACAGAAGTGAGTCTTCTCATACATGTAAAGAACACTTGTATAATTTTCTGTGAGGCATACAAGGACATCCATCAGGCCACAATGTTAATGTTATATATCAATTGTCAGTGCAACCATGGTTTGGGAATGTACAGCCCACTAAAATTAGACAAATAAATTTCAAACTTTTTCAGAACATTGATATTGTGTAATCTGTACAGTTCATTTGCATTTCTTATGAAATGTGCATGTTTTGTCTTTTACTCAGGACCATGGACTGAATTTCATCGCCCAAGGTTTGCGTTTAGATTCAAGCAACCAACTTTCCCCATCAAATTCAGGAGACCCACAGAGCCCCCTACATGTATCAATTCGCAGGATAAAAGTTGTTGATGATCTTTTGGCTGTATTTATGGACAGTCGCATTCTGAATGTGACTTTAAAGATGAACTTTGTAAATGAAAATGCTGTTGATGATGCTGGGGTGTCAAGGGAGGTTTACACTGCATTTTGGGAGCAATTTTTGGAACAGTGTGAAGGTGAAAACGAACGAGTTCCAAGGCTGAGGCCAGACTTCAGTGAGGCTGAATGGCAAGCAGTTGGGCAGATATGGGTGAAAGGCTTACTAGACCATGGTGTCTTTCCAGTGAGGCTGTCAAGGGCTTTCATTTTAGCCTGCATACACGGAATGGACTCAGTTGATGTAGACATTCTGATTGCATCGTTTCTCAACTATCTGCCTCCTGTTGAGAGATCAGCTGTTGAGAAGGCTCTCCAAGGCACAATGGATGAAAATGATGAAGAGGACCTGCTTGACTTTTTTACAAGGATGGGTTCCCACTTCCTGCCACCTAAGAACAACATGCAGCCTGCCATTGAAACAATGGCTCATAAGGCCATTCTCCAAGAGCCAAAATATATAATGGATTGCTTCTCCACACCCATGGCACGTCTGCAGCTGAAACTGTCAGACAAGGAAAGTGTGTTGTCTCTGTATGAGACAAAGAAGGCCACAGGCAAAAGACTAGTGCAGCTATTTGAAACAACAAAATTGATGCTGTCTCACGGAGAACAGACAACCTTTAACCATCTACAGCGTTATGTTAAAAACGCTGATGAAACCAAAGCTGAAAAAATCCTGCGCTTCTGCACTGGATCTTCTGTGATATGTGTTGACAAAATTTTGGTGTGCTTTAATGCTGAAACTGGGCTCAACAGAAGGCCCGTTGCTCATACCTGTGTAGCTACCATTGAAGTGCCATGCACTTACAGTTCTTATCCTGAATTTCGCACCGAGTTTCACAATGTTTTTTCCAGCAATTACTTTGAAATGGACATCATTTGAACTTGATGAGTGTACTAATGGTTACAGCTGTAATTGTTATATGTATGATTATCATTGAGTTCATAAATTCTGTCTTTTTTCATTTGTCATTGAAGCATTTGATATATTCAGCTGTATAGTAAGCAGTCACAAATTGAATTTTCTGATGGTTTAGTTGTATGTTACCTCAGATTTCACAAGGACTCTTTATTGTTTAAAATGCTTTGAAAATGACTGCATGTTTAACTTCTGTTGAAAACAAGGTTTGAGTTTAGCATTAAAGGGACAGATCACATCAAAATCTGCTGTACACATTGTCATTGTTTTCGTTTACTCCTGCTGTGATGGCATGCCACACATGGTAAGCTCCACACCTCACCACCCGTTGATTCACTTTAGTTTAATTTCCAGTTACTACTTTAAAATATTCTACTTATTGTTCAATATTGTTTCTTTATTAAATGTATTTATTGTTCCATCACACCTTCCAATGTTTATATGGCGTGCACACATATTAACCTTGCAAGGTCAAAGTTCTGTTTTATGTTATATTAATACATCTTTCTTTGTTTGAGTTACCTGGGGGTTGGCTTCTCCTCCTGCCTGGCAAAAGGTGTGGCAAAGGGCTGGGAGAGCCGAAGTACCACTGACAGCCTAATTGGATTGCACCACATGCTTCATTGCCTGGG
>NW_024584554.1:0-2077 GCF_018398535.1 Haplochromis burtoni
GTAAAGCGCTATACAAATACAGGCCATTTACCAAATAATTTTCATCAATAAACTCCTTCCTTGTTTAAACATGTGTCATGGTGTGATCTGTCTGCTTGTGACTTCTTGATGTTGGTAAATACAATAGATGAAAAATACATTATATTTATAATACCTTATAAATCACTGAATCAAGTACCGAAGCAGTAAGGTTCTAAATGAAGTTTCGGACGTCATTGGTCACATGACTCTGACCAAACTAATCAAGCCTCGACTCTGTGCTTCTGAAACAGTGTGTTGTATTTTTTGACACATGCACCAGAGCGTCAGCTTCAAGCGGGCCATCTTTATTTGTTTCTTTATATTCATTTTTAGTTGAGCTTCACAGCAAATAAAGCAACCTCTATGTTTATTTCTCTTGCCTCTGAGTCTTGCATTTCAGTCCTACATTTGCCTGCCATATGGCCTTCAATGACAAATACACAATCAGGTTTCTGACATACACAAATCTATTAATTCTGTGAGTCATTACTAAAAGCTAATTTTAACCTCTCTCTCCTCCTGTCTGAACCTCTGTACTTCCTGTTTGACTCTGCCCGTCTCCCGTCAGTGTTATGTTCACCCCGCCCTGTCTCGTTATGGTTATCTGTGTCAGCTGTGTTCCCCGTGTGTTCCCACTTTCCTCGTTAACCCTCTGTGTATTTCTGTCTGCGTCTCCCTCTGCACCCCCACATCCGGGACTTCCTTGTTTCCACCATAGGCGTCTGCCCGGAGCTGCCTCTCCAGTGTGAGGGGTCGGAGGACGTTCAGCCCGGTCCGCTGGAGGATTCGCGGCCCGGCTCATCTCCTCCCCCCTCTCGGCGAAAACGGCACTCACGCCGCCGCCGCCGCCCTAAAGTTTCTGAGCAAACTCCGGTGGTGAGTGACACTAACTGTTTCTTCCATGCCACTTCCAAGTCGGACCAACTCGGACAATATTCTGTTCCTGGGTCCGCCGTTTTTCATGTTTGTGACACATTAGAAACGAACAATAAGTTTGAATATGACTGTGTTTCCAGGCCTCATACTGTTTCTAAGTACACCTCCGCACCTATTAAGCACGAGACTGAGTTCATTACCCCCCTAGAGACTGCTGTTCATGCTGAATTAAAAAATTCTGGCACTGTAAACTCTGTGTACGTCATCCCAGAGACCGTTAACTCTGTGTCTGGTAATTCTGGGTCAGTTAATCCAGAGTCTGCATTATCTACCCTCACACTCATGTTTGAGAATGACTGTTTTTCCTTTGCTCCTCCCGGGTCAGCAGTAATTAACACACAGACTGATAATCCCATTTTAGAAAAGAAAAAGACTATTTTTGAGTTGCATACTTGTGAACTAAGTGTTAAAACAAACTGTCCTGAGGTTCCTCTTCCTGCTGAAACCAGAGGGGACCCCCTGGAAAATGAACAGAGTGTCTGCCAACCTCCAAAGGCTACACTTTCTGTTTCTCAGGTTGCTTGTGACCCTCTGCCACATTTAGCTTTTCCTGCCTTGTCTGTTAGCTCTGACTCTGTTTCTCCAGGGATAAAGAATGTTGCTCCTCTCGTGTTAACACTAGCTGATGTGAAGTCTGTTAACTCAGGTTTTGAAAACACTAAGACTGTGCATTCAATCACAACTGTTAAGGTTAAGTGCAACAAGTTACCGTTCGTCATGTGTAAACTGCTAGGGGAGCTCAGGTTGACTATTCCTGAGTTAGTTTCTCACCAAGTTGCCTCGGACACCGCCTGTGTTAACTCCCCAACTCCTGTACCTCCTATGTATAAAACTGTGGATGGTGTTTCTTCAGTCCTGAACTATGCTGCTCGCCAACCAGCGTATTTAGAAACAATCTATAGGAATGCATCTATTTCTATAACGGCTCCTTCTGAGCCAAGAATTACAGACTCTGACTTTGCTAAACCGGGATCCTTCTGTACAATGACTGTTTTAAAGACTGCTACTTCTAACATGGACAGCTTAAGAACAGCAGAGTTGCTAAAACTGGCCTGCCATAGGTCTGTTTGCTGACACTGTGTTTGGCTCCACTAACTTGGTTTCCCCAGTGTCTGTTACT
>NW_024584554.1:3391-4571 GCF_018398535.1 Haplochromis burtoni
CAGCCGAACCATGACAGTTATAGTAGCAGTGCTTCAAATTACTGGACTTCCTGTTGCTCCCATCGACCTCATAGCAAATACTCTCTATTGCAATGTAACAGAGGAAGAGCCTTTGTATGCTGGCTTCAATGCATTCTTTGGCAGCTTCATATATTCTGTTTTCCTTATTCTTGTTAAATGCAGAGAGGATCATAAGAAACCATTTGTTTTTTGTTATATTTTTGTTTAAAACTTTAAAAACTTATTTGGTACCGATTCCAATTTTTGTTTACAAACTCAATAACTCACAGATACATAAAAACTGTACCTGTTCTTTATCGCAGTCAATAACCACCAGATCTGCTCCTCTGTCTCTGCAGTCCTTTCTGGCTGCATCCCAGGAAGCAGAGCTTTCAGAGAGGAGATAGCAGCTATGGCTGAAATTACTCCATCCTACAGGACATGTTTTTTCTGGAAGGAAAAGTAATACTTCAGTTCAGAAAGAATTTAGACAGTTTTTAACTCTCAGAGATGCTGCAGTTTTCGTTTGACGTTGGGACATGAATATACGGAGTTTAGGACCCAGATTACTCTGTGAGGCTCCTGTCTATGGTAGCCATAATGCTCTGATAATCAGAATCAGAATACTTTATTGATCCCTGGGGGAAATTATTTTTTGTTAGTGCTCCATTATAAACCAACATTAAGACAAGACAGACAATACGCTAACTAAGAATAATAGTATGCATGTATGCATGTATGCATGTATGCATGCTAAAAAAGAAACATGTGTAGTTGTAGCAGTAACCAGTGTGTTAAGTGGATGCGTTGTACAGGGAGATGGCCACAGGCAGGAAAGATTTCCTGTGTCGTTCAGTGGTGCTTTTCGGTAATCTCAGTCTCTCACTGAACGTGCTCCTGTGACTGACCAGCATGTCATGGAGTGGGTGGGAGGTGTTATCCAACATTGTCTTTATCTTGGACAACATCCGCCACTCCGACACCACCTTGAGGGAGTCCAGCTCCATCCCCACAACATTGCTGGCCTTACGGATTAGTTTATTGAGTCTGTTGGCATCTGCGACCCTCAGCCTGCTCCCCGAGCATGCAACAGCATAGAGGATCGCACTGGCCACAACAGACTCATAGAAAATCCTGAGCATTTTCTGGCATATGTTGAAGGACCTCAGTCGCCTCAAAA
>NW_024584554.1:6658-8717 GCF_018398535.1 Haplochromis burtoni
CCAGGCACACCCGCAGACATACACACCCATACCTCGCCTAAACATATGAGTGGGACAGACTAACACAGCACAGAGAAACACACATATGTACACGCACAGAGAAGGGGAAAACGACACCAAAAATACATAATAATACACAGGTCCATGACTGCCCAGGGATCCTGGGTTGCCCAGTCCCAGGACCCTGACAGTAACACCTGCATGTGTGGTTTTTTTGTTGTTGTTTTTAAAGGCTTTGATTTTGCCACCCCATTTGATTTCCATGCCACCCTAAGAGATTTTCTCCAGATTCTCTAGAAGCCACTCCTCAGTAAAAGGCACACGTCACCCTCTAGTTTTTCTAAAGGACTCTCAGACTATGAGGAGAAAAATTTGATGAAAAAGATATTTAACTTTTCGGTCTCAATGGCATGTGTCATGTCTGGAGGAAACATTTCCCTCCTCATTACCTGGTCGATGCCATCCCTACAGTGAAGCATGGTGGTGGCCAATGTTCCCTCTAAGCTGAGCGAGTGAGCAATCGCGCACTGCTCACATGGTCTCCCCACACAGAAAATCTGCGCTGCGCACAAAAAAGAAATCCAGTCTGAATTGGAATTAAAGTAAATACATGTGTTTATTTTATTTCGCTGAATTTCTGTGCGCGGAGACTGTGTCAGCAGTGCACGATTGCTCACGCACTCAGCTTAGAGGGAACAGTGGTGGTGGCAGCATCATGCAGTAGGGATGTTTTTTGGCAGCAGGAGCTGGGAGACCACTCATGTACAGAGACATGCTTGATGCTAAGTTGCCTACCCAGAGTCCAGATTTGAGCCCAATTAAACATCTGGGATAAGATCTGAAAATGGCCATGCACCCACACTTTCATCCAAGCTGATGACGCTTGAGACGTTCTGTAAAAAAAGAATTAGAGAAACTGCCCAAAGATAGATGTGCCAAGCTTCTGTCATCATAGAAAGATGGCTGTAATTGTATTGAGCAAAGGCTGTGAATAATTATGCACAAGTTATATTTTTCCCCAAAAGTTGATTCTATTCACCTGGACATAACTAGCACCACTGTGGTGCTAGTTGGTGCTCAGAGAAATAGTGTTGTTTTTTTTGTTTTTTTTAAATCAGGAAGCTTATAAAAACAAACAAACAGGAAACTTAAATTTAAAGTTGCACCCTTTACAATAAGTGGAGGTGCTGTCAATGTTTTGATAACAAAGGTTCTTTATGTTATGTTAAGGTTCTTAACATTAATTATGCATGACTAAATATTGTTGTTGCAAGGATGAAACAGAGTTTAACAGTGATTTATTAATTAAATTTATTTTTTTTTAGCTATTTTTATGGGGTTTTTTTTTTTGTTTTGTTTTTTTTTTTACATTTTTTTAAAATTGAAATCCAGCCTTCAGGAAGATTTGACTGTGGCTGACCTCTCAACTTTTTTTTTTTTTTTTTAGACACATACAAAATACAATTTAAGGAGCACATGCAATGTTTTTTGTGACAGTCATATATGTCTTGTAAATGTGAAGTTACAAGTAATGGAATCACTGAATAAAACCTTTTACAGAGAAACACAACAGCTCATACTCATTCTGGTTGAACAAACTCTGCAGCCTCTCGAACTCTTGAATCTTTTGTGAGATTGGCTTGCAGCAGGTCTCTGTCCTCAGTCATGGAAGCAAGTTTGTTACTCACCTCAGAGAGATTTGCATCTAGCAGGTCTCTCTCCTCAGTTATTGAGGAAGGTTGGTTACTCATTGAGCGATATTCAGCTGAATCTTTTAAGGAGTTTTTGTCTGAAATACAGATAAATAAGTAAAGATGTTTTTGAGAGCCAAAAGAACACTGTTGCTGATTTATTTTCCAGCTAAGCAAAATTACTTTTGAATTTTGCCATTATGGCATGAAACATGTTATATATATGACAGAAGAAAACAACCACAACAAAAATGTGTCCCGATCTGAAATGAATCTATGAATGTTTCTGAGACCTCGTGCATTGATACTTGACTAAAAATTGTCTCCATTATAAAAATGCTCCTGTTAAGTTAAAAAAAAAATATATA
>NW_024584554.1:9111-11429 GCF_018398535.1 Haplochromis burtoni
ATATATATATATATATATATATAACTGGCAAACAATAACTTGCAAAAAGGAATGCTCAAGGAGTCGGTGAAACACCTAATTTGTTGAAGAAAACCATTTGGTAAGCAGGAAAAGGTTACAGAATCTGTTAGCCCAGTAACTGACTCAGGTTTAAATCTGATTAAATCTCTTTAATTAACAGAAAGCCTGGAGTTTCACTCATCTCAGGGTAAACAAACTCAAAGCTCTTAGTTAAATCTGTTTCCTGGAAACTAAAATAGCATTTATTTTTATTTTTTGGAAACCCATGTAGTGAAAGGCAAGTGGAAAGAAACCATATTCAATTCATTCTATTCATCTCATTCATGAAAGCTGTTGGCTGCTGGTAAACAACTTTATTTTCTTAAATAGTCTCTATAAGAATATACAGAAACATTTCAGAAACATTTCCGAGATGAGGGACTGAAAATGTCAAAACAAATAATGATTAAAATTAATGAAGCATTTTAAAATCTGAAATGGTACAAATATGACAACATAGCAACTGTTTAAACTGAGGCATTTTAGTGTTTTTTGAAATGTGAAAATTTACGTTTGAAAGTTTTTGACATGCAAGAAAAGACAGGAAAAGCTCTGCAACGCTAAAAATAATGCACCGTTGAATTAAAAACATGCCACGCTCTGGTCCTGTTGATTCAAAAGTGTCACTCTCTCAGTGTTATCCCTGTGATAAACTGGTGACCTGTCCAGGTTGTACCCTACTTCTTATTTTTATTTTTCACACACACACACTCTTTGTTATGGTAATTTCCAGTGCTTGCTGCCCTGGCTTCTGTGTTCCTTCGGTAGCAGTCTCCCCTCTCCGACCGCGGCCGCTACTGAAATAGGGAAGGTATGTGTAAGGTTTATACATTTATACTTAGAAATATTTACTCATATATGCTTAGAGTTTTATAATCAATTGCATATTGATAGGATGTCTGATCCTTAGCAGTCTGTAAAGACTGAGTGCCTTCCAGAGTGTTCTGGCATGCACACACACATCTTGGAGTCATGAGGTCATACCTTCTTTTACTGATTTATACTATGGGAGGACACCTACTCTGTATATGTCTAAGTATAAGAGCCCTTTGTTTAGATGGACTGCTGGACTCCTGGCACCAGCTTTGGGGAGTCTTCACAGGGTCACATCTTGACCCACTACACACACGCACGCACGCACGCACGCACGCACACACACACACATACCTTCACGACACACCGACAAGGTATTCTTTGTATACATGTATGCCTATGTAAGACGTCATATGTTAATGAACTTATGCATAGTCATGTAACCGCAATAAAGAGCAGTGTTACGAGGGAGCAGACGAGAGCGACTGGGGTCAAGCAAAGGAACAGCGCTCGTCATAGTTCTCTCCCTTGTGCACGAGATCAAAGAGCTCTGCTTGGTGTTTAATGCTTTTGCTGTTGTAGAAGAATAGAAGTCTGTGACCCATCAGTATGATTAGAAGATGTTCCGTGGCTGTGCCAAACCAGCCTCTCCAACACCATGCCCTGAACCTGCTCCTCCACCCCTCCCCTGCAGCTGAGCTGCCAACCACACCCTGTCACAGGACTATTGTGACTGTCCTGGAGCTTAAAAACGTCAACAAAGTGGAAATCCTACAAAACAAAGGATGTTCATTCGCTTTCGTTTAGTCGACCCAACTGGGGTTATCAAAACTAAAGTTAACGCTAAGTACTGTAATCCAAATCTGACTGAGAGAGTTAGCAGGCCAGAATTTTTTTTAAAAGCCACAAGAAAGCACTGAGACACTGGCTGACACACAGATGAGGAACCTGAGACTAAGGAGAAAAGGGAAAATATATACGTGTCACAGGCAGAAATACAGACACCAGAAAACCATTTTTTCCTTAATGACTGCAGAGGTCTGTCATACACCTGTAGAGAAAGATGTGTTTCAGTGAAAACGTGTTACTTTTAAAAAAGAGAAAAAGTAAAGTAAAAAGTCCTCCGGCAGGCAAGTTATGGACTTGAGTTGAATCGGACTAAGGCAGGCAAGTGTGCGTTTATAGAACCAGTAAGTCACATTGGGAATGTATTTTATTTCTGTTACTGTTAATGTACCAATGTAGACAGGCATGTGCAGAGGGGGGGGCGGAAGGGGCTTGAGCACCCGCCCCTTTCCTGATGGGTGCCCAAAGTGCCCTTTTGTTGAGGCAATTGTTTTTTTAATTTTTAATTATTTTTTTATGTGTGTGTGCGTGCGGAGTCCTGTCTGTGCCCCTCAACAATAATATTTAACTATTAATCACAGTTTTGCTAAATAAAAGGA
>NW_024584554.1:12763-15184 GCF_018398535.1 Haplochromis burtoni
AAGTAATAAATATGAAATAATGTATTTATGATGATTCCATTTGTTTCACTATCCACTCTGTGCAGGGAGAAAGCTTATTACATTTTTAAACTGTAGAGATACAATCATTTTGCTGCTGTAAAATCAGCATTTTGTTTTATTTAAAATATAAATCTAATATAATCGGTTTCTTAATGTATGTTCTTTAAAATACAGCGTGTTTTTTTAAATATTATAATTATAATCATTATTATGTGGACATGCATATTAGATCGTTTTTTAGTGAAATATAATCCCTCCAGAAAGGCCGGAAAAGCCCGGAAACTTACTTTAAAACTAAATATGTTCCCTAAAACGGTGACAGAGCTACAGACCCATGACAGCCTTACACAGGTAGCCAGCAGCTATGACCAGCACTACTTGTGCAGTTAATAAAAGGACAGGTAATGTTTATCGCGCTGTTGCACACACAGCACGCTCGTTTGTTTCAGTTCGTCAGTTGCAACAAGACAGCTTACCAACGTGTACGTAATAAGCTAATACTCCTGTGTGCTACACACTACAGTGTGCGCTGTACACCTACTTACTGGTTTTGTCGCATCAGTCGGTGCGAACATTGAAAAGTAACATTTGGTATGGCAATGACTGCTCTTTAAACAGCCTAAACTCTCTTAAACCTTCATGTAATTTATTTAAGTAGTCTTCAGGAATAGTTTAGATTACTTGAAGGATTTTCCTATTGCCTGTAACGATGATCCCACACTGTATTGTGCTCTGAGGCTAATCGTGACTGATATGGCATGCTGTTACTACAATAACAGTGTGTTTGGCGTCACTGTCAAAAAAACAACTTGTTGCCAGTCAAATGCTTTCCAAATGGCATTACCTGGTGGGCAGAAATCTGACGGTACTTTACCATGTTCACACTTCCCTCAGTGTTGACAAATTCCTCAACACCACTGGCTGAAGTGTAGCCCCAATTCATGACAAAGCCTCCACCATGTTTTACAGATAGCTGTAGACATTCACTGTTGTAGCTCTCCCCTGAATTAAATTTGGTTTCATCACTCTACTATACATACCACCACATATTTTAACTACAAACAGTAGATAGTAGATAGATCAATGGAAGGGCCAGATATAAGATATCTATATGTGACACATACTCCTTTGCATCTTTCCTTGACCACATAACAGTTTCCACTAATGTCAAGGAACAATAATTTTTTTAAAAAGGAGGCACGAGTTAACTTTTTGGACTATTCAACCAAGAGTGCCAGAACTATGTATGTATGTATGGCTGATCTGGGGAGTGACAAACAGGAGGGAAACAAAACACTGGTGAAAGTAACACAGATGAGAACAGTCGTAAAAACAGGTGAAAACAGAATCAAGAAGTAAAACTAATACAGGACGCAAATGGAAAAGAGGAAACATGCAAATGAGAAGTAGCACAGGCATGAATATAAACACTCAATAACAGAAATCAAATGGAGAAAGGAACAGAGAAAAACTGCAGGAAATAAAACTACCTCTCAAACTACCTAATAAAAATCAATATTTGAAACAAATGTGACACAACTGAAAGAATAAAGTAAAAAAAAAATTTAAAGACTCAATAATAGTGTCAAAATAAAATAATTTATTGACATAACAATGAAATCAAAACAGGATTTCTTTTAATAAATACAAAACTCAGAACTGCAAAGCTGGAATAAAAATACAAAAATAAACAGAAAACATAACCACCTATATTTAGCTCTGCTTGTTTTGTATAACGATATTCCTCTGACAGTCTCCACTGAAAGGAAAAATGCACATCAGCTACAACAAAATACCTCATCCTTACAGAATACAACTAACCGAAATTAAAATATAGATTTATAATCAAAGCTTAAACACAAAAACATTTATGAATAGATGATCTTTAAGAAACTGTACAGTGGTTTGGTGTTTTTTCACATATCCACTTCAGAGAAGTTGAACAGGAAAGATCATTCCAGGACTTTTTCTCATCTTTTCTGACATGTACACAGTCTTCTTTTCCACCACCATCATCAGGTTGAGCTTCTGCCCAGTACCTACCAAACCAGTAACAATAACATCAGCTTATTTTTTATCAAGTTTAAATTCAGATGTTTGGTGTCGGTATGGAGGGTTTCATAGGAAAATTTCATATGACAACCATTTTCTTTTAAGGACATAGCATTTGTTAAACAGGTCTTTACAAAGTATACAGGCAGACAAACCCAGCAGGACATCGGTAGTAATGAAGGTGTTTGAGAGGCTGCTGAAGAACATCATCTCCTCCTCCATCCCAGACACCACAGATCCGCTGCAGTTCGCCTACAGATCCAACAGATCCACAGAGGATGCCATCGCCCACGTCCTACACACCACTCTCAGCCACGTGGACAAGAAACAGGGTAACTATGTGCTCCC
>NW_024584555.1:0-6924 GCF_018398535.1 Haplochromis burtoni
GTATCACAAAGGCTGTGAAGGATGCAGCTGCTGTAGATCAGAGGTGCCAAACAGGGTAAGCATTTATTGAAAACACTAAAACAATGTTTTTTGAACATAAATATGAATAAAAACAGACAGGAATATTGTTTCAGAATAAATACACTTAGAATAAAGAATAACTTCTAATAACCGTCATAAGTTTTCAAACATGTCTTTTCCTGTCGTTGCATCGATTTAATGTCCAATATTTCCTCTGAAGCGGGCATATTGGAGTTCAGTTCATGGATGAAGATGGCCAGCTGTGTAATGTCCATCATGTCTGTACTTTTATCCACCTCAAGACAGTAAGCTATAAAGTATTTGCTTCTTTCACACGACTGTGTTCTTAAATCAGTGGTCATCTCACAAACCCGATCAGCAACCGTATTTCTACTCAAGCTCACATTTGCCAATATCTGGGTTACCGTTACAGTTAACCCTAACACTAGCTCTTCTACTTTCTGTATGAGAACTGTGACTACATGGAAGGAGGTAACACAGACGATCCGACAAAGAAAGAAGGCACACAGACTAAATACACACAAAGGAGATTAGGGAAAGTGGAAACACATGAGGAAACAGCAAACACCACAGGGAAAGTGACACTAAAACACGCACACACACAGCAAGCTTGACGAACCAACAAGGGAGACTTAAACACAAGCATACTGAAAGTAAAAGACAGACCGCATAATGCTGTGAACAAGAACAGACAAGGCCGTAGAAGAAAATCTAAACCATGATGAAACTCAGCTAAAACCTAAATGATGATCAACACCAGAACTCAACATATGTTCATTATCATGGGAGAGAAGAAAAAACTATAAAAACAAATCGAAAAGATGGGTCGCAGACCCTGACACAGAACAGAAACTGGACTTGATTGACACTCTGAACTATTGAATCTGTAGATTTTGTCTCATTAGCGCTTCATTTTGCCGAGCCATGAATAACAATATGAATGAATCTATATAAAAAGGATCTTGCAGGCATATAAATGTACGCTGGGCTGGATGTGGCCCACGGGCCTCGAGTTTGACACGTATCCTCTAGATACTGAACAACTACAGAAAACTACATTTCTCCTGTGGCCTGCAGGTTCTGCATCTCACCGTCTGAAACACACAACGTAAACATCACTTTAATACTTTTTGCTTGTTAGAATAATGAACTACAGAAAGACGTCATCTTACCTAATAACTGCTGAGCACTGTTTGACTGGGACACAATGGGCACCTCTGCAGTCGACTCTGAATCTATATAGAAATGATCTCGCGGGCCGGATATAAATATACATTGGGCCAGATGTGGCCCGCAGGCCTCGGGTTTGACACACATGATGTAGATTGATGGGTTTGTAAACGAGATAATGAAAGATTATATTAGGTAAACCTGTACAACTGCTCACCGATGCAAATATTTAATTAGCCAATCACATAGCAGTAGCTCCACGCATTTATGGACGTAGATATGGAAAAGAAGTTTAACAGGTTTGGTTGTTGGTATTACACAGGCTGCTCTGAGTATTTCAGAAACTACTGGGATTTTCTACACACAGCCATCTGTAGGGGTTACAGAGAAGCTTTTAGACTTGACAAATATTCAGAGAACAGCAGTAACGCCTGAAAGCACAATTCTTATTACAGTGTTTAAAGAAATCAAAGATACTTGTAAAGGTTTTTTTTTAACTCTAATAACACATTCAAGATGAACACGTTGGCAGTGATGTTGCCACAGAGACGTTTTCCTCCACACAAATCACTACAGTTACTTTAGCTTCAGCGTTGTTACATCACTACAGAAAACCTAGAAGCAAAAACACATTTGTGCTTGTTTCTTGAACTCTAAGAACTATAAAAATGGATGATTTTGAGATTGATGATGGTCTCGATTGCTTTAGTTTCTCTGTTTTAAATATGATACAAGACCAGAATTAATGAGAGGTGCAGACACACAGACGTTCTGCTCAAGATTAGATACAAAATGCAGCTGTAAGAATAGGAAATGTGTATATAGTTTCAAATGTTCGTTGGTTGTAAACGTGAATGATTATCCGCACATTCATTTCCCGACTTGAGAGCGAGATGATGTTGAGGTATTCTTATATATTTATTAAAGACATTGTCTTGCTCTCTGGCACGGAAAAGTGCAATACTGTCTTTGTGAATGAAGTCGAGAGTGAGTGAGGAACAATGCATTCCTCTCATTATTTTATGCTACGCGGAAATTGATGGCCATCTAACATAGAATGACCGATAAATACATAGACTAGAAAAGCATAAAAATAGGTCACTCATGTGAAAACAAACTGTGACATTTTTCGCAAGTCATGCAGAAATGTGTTCGTGTTTGTGTTAATGCGAGTTATAAATACTCTACCTTGTTTAAATGATTCTAGTTTTTTAAAAAAGACGAGGCTACACACGCTGTGGCTCAAAGAGATTTAGTTATGTCATGGCTTATAAAAAACACAATTTAGTATTGACGTCATATATTAATATTATTATTCTATAGAAGTCCAGCCTGGATTGAAGAGATTCTGCAGCACGGTTCGTGCAGTTAAAGGTGCTTGTGAATCGAAAAGGCATTCAGTCACATGACCTTTAAAAACTGCAGAATTTTCAGGATACTCCAAAGATGTACATCTTTATAGCTGCAGATATTTCTCTTTCAAAAAAGGAAAAAAGTACCACAGGAATAACTCAAAGGGAGTACAAATAAAATGAAATTAGATTTTATTCACTCGTTTTTTAGCTCCCCTCCTTTCAATGCAGTGTTTAAATTTGCAGTTTGTATGTTGGTTGTAATAGTTTCTTTCATACAATACGGCGTACCTTACTCAGTCAGAGTGGAGGTCTCTTTAGTCTGTGATTGAGACGGCGTATCAGAGCTTGGAGCGAGAGTCGCTCATCAGTGTTTAAATTTGCAGTTTGTATGTTGGTTGTAATAGTTTCTTTCATACAATACGGCGTACCCCTTACTCTCATAGTAGGAGCCTTTAGTCTGTGGATTAACGGACAGACTGACTCAAGTGTCTGTAGGCCTAATAGGAGAGATCAAGTCATGGCTACGGCCACCAAAGTATTCAGAACTGCTAGTGTTAGTGTGGTTTTGACTGAAAGCTTGTTAGCAATCACGTCACAGGCTGTAGTCATTTCCCGACTCATCCAGAGATCTCAGAGCTTCACTCTGACCAAAACAAAAAGGTCTGTGATTTCTGATAAGACATCGGCTTTCCTGAGGTCGTGAGGAGAGGTCATTATTGTCATTAATCTTGGAATGTACTCTCAATTAATAGATTTAGAAAGAATACAAATATACCTTGAAAACAAGTTGTTTTTTCCCCTCTGTGGTTGTTTAAAGTACATTACAAGGACAATATAGTACAAAGAAAACGTAGTGAACTTTTCAGCTCCGCTGCACTTAAACCTTATAATAACAAACAAACAAGGTAACAAACAAGATTTAAATCCACACGAGACAATCTCATTGTATCTTCCTTTGTTACTCAAACTAAACTTGAACATTTTAAAAGGTATCTACATTTCATAATGGAGTGTATCTCCTGACTTTCCTGAAGGAGGAATGATTAGGAAAAAATCCTCAAAACAAAACAACCAAGAGTTTATCTCCAGCGCGGCCTTGTGGGCAAGACCGAGTCCTGAGAATGAGCGGACTTGTCACTGTCACTGTCATTCCGTCTGTGGCCTTTAGGGGGAGCCAGCAAGTCGTGGCGCGATGCACGAGGAGATGATTTGACGCTCTGAGACTTCCTCTGTGAGGAGGGGGAGAGTTTTTGGACATCTGAGGATCTTGCTGACGCATGGACTCTTAGTGATCTTGATCGCGTAATAGGCAAGGAGGTGCTGGATGGGGTAACAGGGGAGGAGGTCTTGGAAGAAGGTTTGGGGGAGGGGTCTGACCCAATGTTGGGGGAGTGGGAAGCAGCAGGAACAGCAAGGTTGGTGTGAGTACGTCTGAAAGAAGAAGAGGCTGTGCTCCGTGCAAAACCCGGAAACACAGATGACGAAGAGCTAGTGGCTTTGCGCAAAGGAGTGGCAGGAGCACTGACGCTGCCTCCTGCTCCACTTCTTCCACCCTGAGAGAGTGCCCGCAGTGTGGAGCGACAGATCTTCTCCTCCTGCTGGGCTTTAGGTTTCATTAAGGGCTTTTGGCTGGACATCTTTCCTTGAAAGTCCTTGTTCTGTTCTCGGGCAGATGGCTGAGTACCTGAAACATTCTGGTTCTTTGAGTCCTTTGGATCCAAAGTCTTGGGGATCCCAGATTGTCGGGATGAAGGAGCATTTGCAGGCCTCGCTACTCGTCGAGGGGAAGCACTGCTTCGTTTTGAGGGAGTCAGACTGGTGGGCACTGCGGTGCTGGAGGAGCCTCGATTCTTCTCTGTATGTTTGATTCTGGATGGACTTCTGTTGGTCCTGGATATTGGCACAACCCTCCTCATGTCCTTGTTCTCGGAGGTTGTGAGGGTCCGGATAGATTTGGATTTGCCAGATGCAGAGATAGTGTTTGGGGTAGGTTTCTTCCCATTAGTTTGGACTTTAGACGTAGGAAGGCTCTTGCTGGGTAGTTTAGATGGAGTTGCTGGTTCTGCTTTTACTTTGGTGGAGGAAGCTGCTTTTGCAGTTTTACTGGTTGAGTCTTTAGATGCCATGTTGTTTTTGCTTTTCTCTTCTGTTGATTGTTTTGAGACGGTCACTCCATCACTGTTCCTGTTGGTGGACACTTCTTCCTCTTCCTCCAGTTCTTTATCTTTCTCAGAAGCATCTGCTGTGAGAGCAGGCACTACATTAGGTGTTGGAGGTTCTTTCAGGCGCCACACAGAGGAAGAAACAAGCAGTGATGTGTCATCACAGCGGGGGACAGGCACTGGTTGGCTGCTGATGGGTACAGGCACTGGTTTTTCATTGGCCGGTTGAGGTTCTGAAGGCATGTCATTGGCTAAAGCAGAGGAAGTTTGTTTGTTTCCACCTTGGTTGTCACCCTTATGCTGATCTTTTTCAGTTTCTGCATAGGTGCTTTGTGTGTCACTTGTAGCCTCGCACACACCCGTCACACACCATACAACCACCTTATCCTCTTGCCCCTCATCGCCCTCTCTTTGTGTTGAAGAAGAGCAGAGCTCACCGACTTGCTCATCAGATTGTTTTGTATTTACAATCAGTTGGCCATTATTATGCACCTTATCAACTTGCAAGTCATCCCCTTTCTCTTCTTCCAAATCTGTGATTGTCACATCATCTTGATGAAGACCAACATGTCTGTTTTCGCTATGACTTGTGAGGGTGTCGCCACTGCCAAACACTTTTAGCTCAGGAACCAACGTGCATTTGTCTAAAACCACCACCATGTTTCCTGTAGCAGTGGTACTCTGCTGAAAGCTCTTATCAATGCAGTCAGTCTGCTGAGTTAAAACCAGTTCAACATATTTTGGTTTGCTTGTTGTAAGTGTTGCATGGCTGCTTAAACCCATGCCAGGTTGATCACTGCTGCTTTTGTTGTTGTGTTCAGATTGCTGGTTTGAGTCAGAGGTAGGTTTGACTGCAAGTTCATTTGCAGGATTAGTGGCATTTGCACACGTCTGGGTAGCATTTTGGCTGAGGTAAGTGGCAGTTGCATGGTTTTTGTTTTTTGGACTCCTTTTGGAAGGTGATGAGGAGTTTTGTGGTGCCGTCTGGGTGGACACTGGGAATCCTGGACTTGAGGGAGATGGAAAACTGCTCCCTTTGCCTCTTTGCTGAATGTTTTTGCGATCAGTCGCCTTTTCCAGGAAAGTGCTTAGTTCCTGCTCAGCAGCAATAGATGGTGAGCAGGATGGAGACTTTCGGGAACGACGTAAGCTCACAGCACGTCCCAGAGGACTGTGGGAGTTGTTCACTGGTGAGCGAGGGTGGGACCTAGGGGTCAGGAGCTCCATCAACAGTCCGGCCTCGTCATGCCGCGACAAAGCAGTGGACATGTCAAGCTCACTGTGGCAGCGCAGCCCAAAGACTCCATCCACCTATAACGGGAACAGAGAGTGGATCATCGTTAGACATCTTTGATTGACTTTGTTTTACAGTGTCTGCGTACGTCATCCTACCTTTTCTCCTCCAGCCCAGGAGTGCCTCTTCTTCTCCTCCAGCTCTTGTATCCGCTGACGACGAGCTGCCTCCTTCGCCTCCCTCTCCATGTTCTCCTTCAGAAAGAGAAAGAAGTTATTTTCCTGATGCACGTGACTCTTCTGGTCCTCCATAGCCTACAGATATTATGCATGTTGAAAAAAAAAAATTCAGATCCTGATGCACAGATCAAAGCAAACAAAACAAAAAAATAAAGCAAACTGTGAACCCTTGGGCCTTAAATACAGCTTCTCCTCTTATGCCTGATTTATGGTCTGGTATTTGTGTCTCTGTCAACAGCTCATCGTGAGAGAAGGGTTTGGGAATTGAAACTACTCAGAGGCAATGGAGACACACTTGAGCCAAAAAGCCAACAATGGTGAAATTGTTGGCAATCACATAAAACAGAAGGTTTAGAAACTAATATGTTTCACTGTAAATCAGAAGTGTTATGAAATATGGGATGAAGACTAATGTATCAGTTGAAGTATACCAACAGTTTTAACCACATCTACTGGATCTTGTGTGGATTGTTGTACAGCTCGTGTAATGGATTTACATTCATAGTTGTACCTTGACAGCATTTGTGAACCTGGAGCAGAAGGTGTGGAAGATGCTGAAACAGTCGTCCAGCCTGAAAGTGTCTCTGTCCTCGCAGAAAAAGTCGATCAGCTCGCTGCCTTCCCTCTTTAGCTGTTGCCGACTGCCGCGGAGTGAGCAGAGAGATGATGTGGCATGCTGAGACAAACATAATAGGCACAAAATTATTTTTAAACTACACACT
>NW_024584555.1:7637-9312 GCF_018398535.1 Haplochromis burtoni
ATCTCACCAGCATGTTTAGGCCTTCTACCAGCAGGACTTGCCTGCAGCTCTATTCTGAGCCCCTCCTGAACTACTGAGCATCTCACTCTCTGAAGCTGAACCAACAACTTGTCAGAATAAACTAATTTCCACCTGTTGTATCTGCAATTTTATTCTGAGGGTTCGAATTTATATCAACTAGTTACTCAACAGCTTCCCCTTCAGCTTCAGGTCTCTCTTCACCACTCAAACCATTAAGACGTGGATCTGCTAATTTTCATTGTAACCACTTCACACTGAGCTTCAAACTCTCTCAAACTGTCTCAAGAGCTGATTTCATTAATAGATTAATCAAAAAAAGGATTGTATCATCTGCAAAAAGGAGAGACGTGTTTCTGAGACCACCAGATCTGAAAGAGTCTGTACAAAACCAGCAGTGGCGGAGTCCACCACTCTCCAGGAATAAGTATGACTTATTGACTGTAATGTGAACCAAGCTCTGGCTGCAGTTGTCCAGGTACCAAGTAGCCTGTAACAATGGCAAACACCCAAAGCAACACCAGGATGACAACCACATCATAGCATAGATCTTCCCTGGAAACTCTAAAGGTGTGATTCCCCATAAAAATAGGGTCTTTAGGGTCTTCCTCCCTAAAAAAAAAGAAAAAAAAAAGGAAGAGGGACCACATCTCCAGCCTACCCATTCAGAAGTAGTGTCCCTGACCTCCTGCCAATGAGTGCCAACCAGCACAGCCGACTACATCCAGAACCTTGATCAAATTCAGATGAATCTCATTCACCAATGGTGCCTGACAACCACAGAGCACTTTAACTGTTTGTGTGTCTTCAGCCACACTGGCGTATGTGCAAAAATGAAATGAACAATGACGTTACTCACCAGAGCGACAAAGTGCAGCAGGTTCATGCCTGGTTTGTTAGCTTTGGTGTCAGCCAGAGACAGGAGGGATGACAGCTTGAAGCCTACTGCGTTTCCTGCATAACCTCCCTGCAACGCACATAGCACAGAAATTAAACTCACACTTGAACAACAATTAAAACACTTGAACAACAGAATCTGAAGGTATAAAACTACATTTCCCACAAAGCAGTTGGTCTCCATAGTCTACCTGATAAGAGAGAGTAGAGACAGCAAGTCTCCAGTTTGACTGTACACCTAACATGTATCGCCCAATTATCAGCTCATTCTGTTAAACATTTATCAATTAAATGAACATAAATACACTTTTTCTGCAATCATTGTGTCATGACAGTCAAATGAGCTCATGCATTCAGACCCTGAGATTTTAAATGACAGATACTAAGATTGTGTAAATAAGCTAACACTAAAATACAACTTCTGCTCAAACTAGCAAACTAAACCGTCAGAAATAACAGTAGTACCTCAAAAGCAGTGTTGTTGAGGTACTATCAACCTCCGAACAATTTAACACAGACAAACATTTTTAAATGTGCTCTGCTGTGTGAAAAATGACCACACGCCGTCTGCTTGAAACCACTTCTCCTCTTGGAATAAGACAAGGCCTCATAACCACTCCCACTTCCTGTTTCTGAAAAACACCCAAATCTTTTCCTGTATTGCATCAGTATTAGAGAAACTCACACAGTCACTGACACTGAGAGGAGAAATGGCACAGAAAGGAGTTCAGCTGGACCGAGAAACCTTCTCTTGTTCCAT
>NW_024584555.1:10382-15133 GCF_018398535.1 Haplochromis burtoni
GGGAACAGAAAAGTAACATTTATGAAGCAACAACAGTCTTATTCTCGTCATCCAGACAGATTCACTGGATGGCCTCAGGTCCTGAGTAGAGAGAGTCTGACTGGACGTTGTTACTGGGAGGTGGAGTGGAGAGGGGGAGAAGTCGCATACTGTGTAGCAGTCGCATACAAGAATATCAGCAGAGCAGGGTGGGGCAGTGAATGTGAATTTGGAAACAATGACAAATCTTGGGGATTACATTGGTACTCAGGAAGTTTTAAATTTCGGCACAACAATATCCGAACCGTCCTCTCAGGTCCTCGGTCCTCCAGAGTAGGAGTGTACCTGGATCACAGAGCAGGTATTCTGTCTTTCTACAGCGTCTCTGAAACCATGACTCTCCTCCACAGAGTCCAGACCACATTCACTCAGCCGCTCTATGCTGGACTTTTATTTTTTGAGGGCGTCTCTGCAGAATTCATTAAACTGAAATAAATGTCACTGAGGGACAGTTGATTAAAATGTGATTTAGTTTTGACTTTCCTTTGGTCTCCATCATTGTTGCTCAGACCACATTGTCACTAATGCCCACTTTGTTGCCTCTGACATGGGATCCCTCTCTACACTAGTCCATGTACATGTACATGCTTCCCTTAGGCAGTATTATTAGAGTGGATAGCATGTGGGCATATTCTCATTATTATGCAGTGAAATGTTGATTTACTTACAAAACAATGTTGGTTAAAATGTCTGTTCTAGTTTGCAGTTTCTTTGGTCTCCACATTTTTGCAGAGCACTCATCGTTGTGCAGTTTCCTGTCAGTCACACTTTACAGATACTATTTTGATATCTTATCATTTATTGTCTAATTAATAACTGACTTTGTTTGAACAAAGACAATTTTCATTACATTTACATATATTTGTGTTTGTTGAAATAATCAATCAGTTCAAGAAACAGCTTGCTTTGGGTTTTTTACATTGATAAATGCAACTTTTTATGCTCATTAATGAATTTGCAGTTATTTGGGATTAATTTTCTTTCACCTTTAATTATACCTACATATACATACAGCATACACTGATTTTATTAATTAATGTGTAGCTGTGTTGGTCATATCGTTATTTCCATGTCGTTCAAAATTAATAACTTGATTTAAATATCCTCTTTGGAGGCTGCTTAATTTAGTGCACCAACCTGTTTTATGCATAAAATTTTGTTTAGATCCACAATTGAACTTTTACTCAGATTCATAAATAGTTTTTGTATGATTTTCTTTCATCATTTTCAGTCACTGTTACATTTTGCACGAGTCTGATTTCTGCATCTGTTCACCAATGAATGCATGTCATTGGTCCACACTGTGTATAAGACAACCAACAGTTATGAATTAAAAACAAATCATTTTGAAATTTAAAACCTTTAGAAGACACTATATTATTTCCAATCAATTTGTGAGTGATAAATTGTTCATAGTGATACCCTGACTGTAATTAAATGATGGATTTAGCCACCATGCTGTCACGCATGGTTTTGGCCGCCATCATGTCAGTTTGTAAAACAAGAGCCTATATTTGGATGATAACTTGAAGTCTAAGGCTACGTTCACACTGCAGGCGAAAGCGCTTTCATTTCAAACAGCTGTTTGTAACTTTTGTCACTAGACTGATTCATTCGTCTGCATCACTTCTTGAAAAAAGCAACAAGTTAAAAAGAATGTGAACATTGCCAAACATGGAAAAATAAAGTTCAGTCTTAGTCTTATAAAAAAGAAATCCAGAAAATTGTGAACAGAGATGAAAAATATATAATTTAGTGAGAGTCTACTGTTCACTCTTTGGCTACGTTCACACTGCAGGCGAAAGCGCATCAAATCCGACTTCTTTTTTTTTTACTTTTTTTTTTTGACCCTATGTGACCCATATCCGATCATGGTATGACAGTGTGAACGGCACAAATCCGATCTGGGTCACTTTCGTATGTGGTACTGAATCCGATACATATCCGATGTTTTAGAAAGCGACTGCTGTTTGAACGGTCACGTCACATTAAATCCGTCTTTTACGTCACTGACACAAGACAGACGCCGATTATCAGCGCCGGAGAAGACATTGTGAACGCTTCCTGTCCATCCAGAGAAACTGTTGGGCAGACAATGTTGGAGAAACATGAACATTTTATTTGTACTGTATAATCTGCAGATTCTGAGAGAAATCTGCAACTATCCTTTGAAGCACCGCTCCTCTCTAAAACAGCAACAAGGATCATTATTAGGCCATCTGTAAATAACACAATAACTTTATAATTTAAAGCAAAATTGGGAAACGTAAAGTCTGAAACAGTCAATCAATACTTTTGCTCTGGGTCTAAACAGAGCGCATTGTGTGTGACGTCTTCTTTTGCACACGTGGGCCACTTTGAGGGTTCACACTAGAGCGTGTTTGCTGTCAGATTTTATCTGCAGTGTGAACAAGCAGACACAAAAGTCAGATTTGATCAAAAAAATCAGAATTGAGCATTAAGACCTGCAGTGTGAACGTAACCAAAGTTACAGTTAATCTCATGGTTAAAACTGTAGATATGAATCTAAATCTATTTGTAGCACACAGCAAACATGTTTAATTCTGATCTACAGTTGAACATTTAAACATGTTTTTTTGGGACTGACTCAATTTTGGAGCCAGCCTCCAGTGACCACTTGACACTCGTATTAATATATGTGAGTGTTTTTAAAAAGAGTATATTACGTCTGATTTTTCATCTTGACTCACTCTAAAAAAAGTGTCCATGCAAAGTTTTAGGTTATGTACAGAAACAGGAAATAAACCAGAATTCTAATATTAAATTACTGTCACGGAAATAAAGGGTGGAAACTAAAAAGCCTTTTGTTGCCTCTTCTTCCTTCTTGTATTTCTTTTTCTTCTTCCACCATCTATCCACTTCTCTCTCCCTCATCTAATTATTCATTGATGCTGTACAATGTTTTTTTTCCTACTCACAGCGTTAAGGAGGTTTCCGGCCTGCAGCACCAGGTGGAGAACAGCATGGAGCTCCTCGCAACACATTAATTCTGGAGGACGGAGACAAAGTAAAAGAAATGATGTCTTCATTTGTGTCAGTACAAATGAAGATAAAGCATCACCTGCTGGAAATAACTGTGTAAAAAGAGAGTAAAGAGGAAAAAAAGCACGAAAGGAAAGGAGGTGAATTAAAACACAAAACCTGTGCAGTAAAGATACAGATAACATAAGCTTATGGTGCTAAAATCCCACTGGGTTTGCTGTTTTATCACATGCAGTGTTAGCATGTGGAAGGTTAGTTAACAGTTCAGGCAGTTATCAAGTTCACACACACACACTGCTAAAAATACTGAAGGTGTTCGTCTGTATTGGGTGGAGGGTGTAAACGAGGAGAAGGCTTTACTGCAGGTATTTCTGCACCAACGACATTCAGTCCAGATTTATTGCGTTTTATTTCTTTTCATCTTTTTTATTATTATTTTATTTTTGTTAAAAAATATTCCAGAGTTTCATACACAGATCTCTTTTCTTTCTTTCTTTTTTTACAACTTCTGAATCAAACGGCTCACTCCTTCACTTAAAGGTGAAAGTACTGATTCTGAGACATTGTAACACAATCTGTGTAACAGAATCTGCTAAATCTGTGAAAGTGTTTCTAGAAGCTTCTTGGTTACACCTCTGCGTGGTGATTCTGAAGCTAAATGAATCCTGTGAGATCGATGTCATCACTGACGACGACCCCAAACAGAACCTTATGTTTGGAGTCAAGAAAAATAACTTTTCTGGAGGTTTTTAATGTTTTTGATGGATGTGAGTCGGTGCGATTTCTTTGTTGTTTGTTCATTGCCGAGACACAGAGATAAGGTTCATCAGCAGCAATGAGCTGCATCTCAGAGTGTAACTATAAACATGCTCTATGCAACTTTTAACACGTATTATTTATTGTATATTTGACCAAACCCCACTTTACCTCAGTGCCCTGATCCCAGTGTCAGGAGTCAAACGTTACTTTTTTTTTAAAATGTAAAATTAATTTTAAAAAGTTGATGAGTTTGCTCTAAAAAGTTTTACAGCTCCACCACCATCGTTGGTGTTCATGCCATTCTCTCAGTAATTTCAGTTCATACAACACAGATAGAAGCAGCCTGGCTACATAATCTCTACCTGCCTCCTGCAGCACATTTGCTTGTGGTATGGAATAAAACATTGTAACACACTCAGTGTTGGTTCTGGTCCTTCTCTGCTCTGCGTTGACACTGAGACAATAAGTAAGAGAAGAGAAAGCAGAGCTGGGGCCTGTGTGAGCTCCCAACAGCGGCTGCACGCAGAGAGCAGCTCATCCGTGTGCCGCTGATGCTGCGAGCGTGTTACCTTTAATGGCGGCGCGAAGGATCTTAATGTCCCGTTTCATGGCCTCGCACGCTGCCGGAAAATCCTCCTTTAAGAGCATGGATTCAATGCGGACTGTGTAACTGCAGACCAAGAGAGAGGGGTGAAAATGAATTGATTAATACATTTTTATTTTGCGTCCAAGCTGGTACACATCACTAAATACAGCTAATGCTACTACTTTACATACTCTCGTAGTAACTGTATACCAGCAGCTGGCAATTAGTTTGAACTGTGGGACTATTTTTAGCGCATCTCATTAAGGAGATGTTGTTATTGGTGTGTGGGGGAGCTGCAGGCATGTAATTGATTCAGCTTGATGTTTTTGAAATGATCTGAAGGCAGATGTCACATTACCAGCGC
>NW_024584556.1:0-13395 GCF_018398535.1 Haplochromis burtoni
AGAGGTATGGGTGTGTTTTTGTTCTTTGTTTCTTTTAGCAGGGGAAATGCGCTTTACTAAGAGCTAGATTAACCGCTGCATTGCAAGATAATCGATATCGTAGAGGCTGCTTCACGGAGGTGTGATAGCTGTGATAGAGGTGTGATAGCTGTGTCGCTTTGAATAACTTCTTTGAAACCCTGTGACTTCTTCGCTTTCAGTTGCTTTAGAGTCTTCCTCCTGTTCTGCTCAGTGTGCAGCTGCTCCGCCGTGTTCGTCCACCTATCAGACTTTAGATGACTTCTTTAATAATCTTCCTGTATTTATCTCTAATTGTTTCATCTATAGGTGAGTGAAACTGAACGTGTTTATATTTTAATTCGTGTCAAACTTCAAAGCTAAACTAATAAGAGTAGCCTAACTAAATTATTTTTTTTCCATGTAGAGAAAAAAATTAACTTGAATTGTTCAAAACATGACTAAATGTATTTTCCCTGTCACTTTTCATAGATCTTGATTAAGGCAATGAGTTCAGGTCACTCAAGTCTTTAACAATGAAACTCAAAAAATAACTCTTCGAATAACAATCATGGAAAGAATTTCCACGTATTTTAAATTGCTTTATTATTATTATTCTTTTTAGCATTATGCAATTCTGTTATTCCAATTTGATGAAATGTGGAAATCCTTTCCATGATTATTTTAAGTTCATTTTTTAGAGTTTTCATCAAAGTCTAGTGTCTGGTTAACATACATTTTTAATGGGTTTATAACAACTTCCACTTCATCCATCCTGGGATAGTGTTTACTCAGATGTTCAGATATTTAAGATGTTGAAAGCAGTTTTACGAGTCCATGCCCCCCTCAAAATACGGCCCTGGTAAAAATGCGTTAGCAAGCTATAACAGCCCATTTGTCTGTATCCATCACACGAGCTGATGCTTAGGCAAGATGTGTTGTTATCAAGTCTGACATTTCTGACACTTGTTAAGTGATAATTTTTACCATGCACGACAATGTGACAGAGTTCAGTAGCAGCCCGTCAGTCATTGAAATCACCACCAAGAAGGCAGGGTTATTGTTGCTTCTAGAGCCCCCCGAGATGTCATAGGGGATTGTATCAAATATGAGAAGTTTGCTCTTTAAAGTGTGTTTAACATGGTAAACTGTGTATTTCAACCATAGCTGTGATAAGATGGGGAGTTTTTTAGAGGTTCTGAGTAAATCTCATCTATCCAATGACTCTAATAGCCATTATTATTGGGGGATTTTACTATGCAACGATGAGTTGATGTGAGAGTGATTCATGATAACGCGTGGGATTTTCACAGTTGTGGTGATCAAAATAATTAAAAATCGTACTCTAATATGAGAAAACATGTTTTTCCTAAACTATCATTTTAACATTATTAGTTGTGTTCATGTTTAAAATGTGATCCCTGTGTCTGAACGTGTTAAAAGACTACCTGGAAATGAAAAATATTTCACAGAAGAAGCATTTCCTCAAAGGTTTAAACTGTTAATGCTGCTCTCAGTTCAGCTCAGGATATCGAATGTGTGGATGGGGTTGGTCGGAGAGTGCTCGGTGGCGACGCGGCGGCTGCGGGTGAATGGTGTGTGAAATGAAAAATCATGTAACGATCCAGTCTGACATCAGTCAATGTCTTTTGTGCAGGAGGTAGTTTAAAGCAAAGAGGGACCACCGACTGGACATCAAACACATCACAGATGTGTGCTCAGGTGAAAACCATCTGACAGCCTTACAAGGCATTTGTGATCACATGCTTGGTATCAGAGGACAAAATAATATCAAAGAGGAGTGTTTTATTGATGATAATGTTTCATTATCTGGGCTAATATCGTTCACGAGTGCTTTAAATCCAATTGGAAAAAACTGGTGAAGGACTTTTACAGACTCACACTGAGCTGGAACCTGTGGTCAGAGGAGTTATCTTATTGTGAACACGATATCTCCTGAACAACTTCAAATAATAGGATCATGTTTAACACAGGTGTTCAAATGGACTCCGTGATCATAGACAAAAAGCAGACGGTGGGGGGGAAAAAAAAAAAAAAAAAAAAAAAAAAAAACAAAAAGGCCGCCCCCCCCTCCCCCCCCCCCCGCCCCTAGTTGTGCGGGCAGGTACAACCACCTCTGTTAGGTCCGCGTTAATCAAGTGTTTTCCTCATTTCTAGCCTCGGCATCATCCATATGGAGTTATTAGAAAGGGGCAAATTAGGTACGAAGACCCAAACAGTTTAAAGTCTGTAGACTGCTTATTTTGCCGTTCTAGGATAATAGTTAATACAAACGGTCTCTTTTGAAGCTGTAAGTGAACATTAGAGGCACTGCATTTTTTTACTGCTTCAGGATTGACTTGTTTTTACAGTCACAGAGGTTGAAAATGTACTTTTAGTTTACACAAATGCTAAATGTAAATTAATAAATACAATAAATAAATAAATAAAACACAATGATCACGTTCAAGATATCTCGGTGTACTTTTAGGACTATTTAGAAAAAGAAAAACCTGCCTGCACTGGATGAAAAAAAAAAAAGGTTTCCATGACATTTTCACACTTGTGATGTGTGGAACCAAAAACACCCTTTTTTCCTCTGACATTTTTTCAGGCTTTTTTTGGATCAACTGTGGTGTGTTCAGTTTTAAATATCCTGTTCTAACAGTGGGAAAAAAAGATTGATTCTTTTCTTTTCTTCAGCAGGATATTGAGGCAAAGCTTGGAGCTGACGTCACTCTTCAGTGTCAGATTTCCACAGATGAAATAATCTCAGTGCTGAAGTGGAGCAGAGCTGACCTGAACACAGACGGCTACGTCTACTTCTACAGGAACAAACGATTCTATGAAAACTACCAACATCCATCTTTTCATGGCCGAGTGAAGCTGAGGCACCCGGAGATGAAGGATGGAGACGTGTCTGTGATCCTGAAGAAGGTCACATTTAATGACACTGGGATGTATGAGTGTCACGTAGCTGTGAGGAACCCTGTGAGCAGTAAAAGAGCTCACACTGAGATCAGTCTCTTCATCAACCTCACAGTCACAGGTGAGTTTGTCTACACGCCCTGAAAACTGCATCGCGCCCCAGTTTTTTGGGCCAGTTATAATTTTGTGCAGTTTTGACATAGTGGGTGGATGACTATGTGATGGGTGAAGTCATAGCATGCTGCTAACTCTGTGGATGATCAACAGCAAAACTCTGACAGCTGATGTTTTCTCTGCAGGTGAAACGGATAAAACCTTGTTGGAACAGCAGCTGAAGGGAAAAGGAGCTACAGACGGAAACATGTATGATAGAAAAGCAGAAACTCTGAGTATTCAGATTGTTGTTGTTGTTGTTCTCATCGCTGCTGTCATTGGGTTTATGGTATTTCTGAGATTTAAAAGAAGTAAGGAGCAGTTTCCAGCCAAGCCTAGTGATAAGAGGGAGGAAATGGCCTGAAATGCTAGTTTCTTTACGATGCAATAAAGAGCACCTCAAGATGATTTCATGTTATTTCTGAATGTACATCAAGTATTTACATGCTGTGTATGACCCTATTGGATTATCTCAAAGTTCCCACCTGAACCCCTTTGAGAATCTTTTAGATGTGCTGACAGCTGTAAGTCAAGCTAAATGTTTCACTTGCATATGCAAAGTGAAGCAACGAACTGTTAACAGCAGCTAACAGCTTGGTTGTTAAGGAGATAAACATGGTCCCTACAAGAATTGGCACCCTGATGTAGTGCATTCTGGGTAGCATTCAGAGGGTCATATGGATAAGTTGCGATAAGTTGCTGCTCAAAACAAAGGTCTTGTATTAATACCAGAATCAACTGTTAAATATAGAAACAGCACTGGTGTTCACATTCAGTTCCCTTTTATTTATATAGTCACATTTCACAGTAGGTTTGACTTCAAGGTGCTTTATGCTGTCAGGTTAATACCCTACAATAGCAAAAGCTCCAACAATCAAGCTGTGAACAAGCACTTGGGTAGACTCTTTATATTCAACCATCAAACAAAAGAAGCTTCAGTGACACTGAAATTACACGTAACTTAAACTCTGCTGATAATAACTTCTGTTCAGTGGTAAATGGACTGAACAGAAAAGGGGGAGCTTTAAAATCATACTGTGATTATTTTCGGAGTTCCAGAGAGTTTCAGAGCTCAGAGTACACATGACACTTGGTGCCTTTTAATTCGCCTTATCTCTGACGCATTTTTTAGCCCGATTAACTCGATTAGTAAAACACATATGAAAACATGAAATTTTCAGGGCTTCAAAACACAATTAAGCTTTGTCTCATTCAATCTAAATGTCAGAATCTGAAGGCAGTGAAGTGTTTAATAAAGACATCACAGATGTTATCCTCCACATCTTCTCAGCTCTTGATATTTCTCCAGTTCTCGTGTTCCTTGTTTGTTGCCGTCACTTTTGGGTTCCCCTGAAAAGAAAAAAAAAAATTTTGGGGGTTTTTGTTCCTGATGTTGCCGTCACTCAATATAGTCACATCTGTTCCTCTGCTTGTTCACCACTGCTAGATCCGGTTGGTTAGCCATAACCAGTTTGCTTAGCTCCAATATGAGCTAAGCTCTGAGTGCCCTCTTGTGGCACATTTATTAATTGTTTAGAATATATTTATTGCATTCATGTTCAGCTAAATTGCAGTGACGTAACTACTTAATAGCACGGTAGTGTGGGTGTTTGAAGCCTGTGAAATTCCTTATTTTTTGTAATTTCCTTTTGGCTCCTGTTTGCAGAAACCACACAATACCCAACCCTCATGTACCACTACACTGAATATAAAATAAACTGCATCTGTTGGAACTCTACATCTGGATGTCAACCTCTCCTTCTGATCCAGGATAACCACAGTAGCGCAATCCAGCATTAAAAAGATTTTACACCATCCTCCACAGCAGTACTTTTATTAATAATCAAAGTCCTCCTGACTGTGACTGGAAAGCATTTATTCCCGAACCTCTAAACTGTTAGTGTCAGTGCTCTGGTCTCTAAAGGTTTAGATTAAGATGTTGTTCATATGTCCAGAGTGTAATGGACCACAAATGTTGCTCTATATAGTCTAAGAATAAAAATATGGGACTGTTAAGAAGTTTCAGGTGACCACTGAAATACTAGCTGATAATTAAGAAAATGCTGAAACAACAAATCTTAAAGAATCCCTGTAGAAAAACAAACGACCCTTTTCTTAGTTTTTCAGGAAGAAAAGAAGAAGCCTGATTTTGCTAAATTGAGATAATTTTTAACAATATGCCTGCGTTGCAATTTACAACAACCTTGCCATGTAGAATTTCTATGAGTAAACAGGAGTATTTTACATATGTAGAAATGAAAGATAACAATAATTCATTTTCTCTTCCTCACTTCAAGTGAACTGAAATGGATCATTTTGTGGGCTGGCTCTGGTCCATGAGCCTCATGTTTGATACCGCTGGTGTAAACAGCTTTTACAGATGTTTGAGTTTCAGGGCAAAACTTTTGTTGTCAGAAAAATGTACTTTCTTAGCTTAGAGCCAGTTAAATGTGAGACAGTGTATCAGTGAGATGCACAGGAGGATAAGAGATGACACATCTCACATCAAAGTCACAGTCAGAGAAGATCCACTTAAATCTGAGCATGAATCCTGTTTATTCTATTAATCAGCTTCTATAATGGTTTTAATGTGACTGATGACTGATTAGTGATCGATTTTGTTGTTGATCAGGGTCTGAATCCAGTGACTTGCCGCTTTGTTATTAGACCCCCAGTTTGTTCCTGTTTGGGCGGGGGGGGGGACTTGCCGCTTTGTTATTACACACATGTTTATGACCCCGCCCTCAGTTTGTTCTTCTTCCTTTAAAAGACACTTGAGCGCGCACTTGAAAACAAACGCACCCGTTTTCAGGCTCGGAAACTTTCAGCTTTATTGAAAAACTGGGCTCTCCTCTCGTGAAATCTCACCATCTTTTGGATATTTAGCAAACTTTGAAAAGTAGGATCTTCCGAACAATAAGACGGAAATGGCTGCTCGGACATCTAAGGTTCCCAGCTGCACTCACCCTCTTTGTTTGCAGGTCAGTTTGAACTAACACTAAGAGTTTGGATCATATTTATTAGATTTGTTAACTTGCGCGTAAGTGAACCATGAGACTCGCTGCAGTTAAACAGTTAAGGATCATTTCCGCTCAGACTCTGGAGTAACTCTGGAGCGGGTTAAATACATATTTTCTTTTGTGTTTGCTGGCTCCAAAAACCAAAAAATTCAGTCAGAGACGGTGTGAGGAGGTTAAAAAAAAAAAAAAAAAAATTCAGTCAGAGACGGTGTGAGGAGGTTAAAAACCTTCTGCGCAGACTTTGTGCTTCTCACTGCGCGCGCTCAGATCAAAACAGGCCGTTTTGTTTTTGTCTTGTGCGCGTAACCGACCGTTTGAGCGTCTCCCACTTCACTTCATATAAAGTAAAGCTACAAGGATAAATGCTGCGTTAGTGGTGCAAATGAGACTTAACATAATATTTGGCTTCTATTAGTTACACAATTTCTCATTTTTTTCCAAACTGCAGTCCGTTTTATTTGAACAATAATATAAAATGTGACGGATTAAACTGATCAAGCAGAAGAAAAGTTACTGCAGCCACAGTCTCTGTGCTGCACTCTGCATTTGTCTGCAAACATCATACAAGTCACCACTACAACTTTCATTACTTTATTCTTATTGTACTAAATGTTTCTCATATTGTGACTTGTGCTGCCATCTGCTGGTCAAAATAAGCATAAACTGTAACACTTCTCAGAAGTGCTCGGATTTCTTGTAAATGCTCATCTTGTTGCCAATGTTCAGTGCGCCCCCAGGGTGGCTACAATGTAGCTTTCCATCACCGGTGTGTGAATGGGTGGACTAGAAAAGCGCTATACAAATAAATACAGGCCTTTTTTTTTTTTACCATTTAGCGTCTGTGTAATATTTTGCCATCATGTGTTGATATAATCCAATAAAGAATGAGTTATCTATATTCATCTATGCTCTCTCCCTCCCCCTCTTACAAAGTGAAAGTGGAGTGACAAGATTGCTCAATCGGTCCCTCGTTTCTTTTCCCGGCTCCCCATCAGGTCCGCCAGTGCCCAGACCGGCTCCGTTCAGCGCTTCGCCTCCCACCTTCATCTATGCTCTCTCCCTCCCCCTCTTACAAAGTGAAAGTGGAGTGACACCAACTCTGTTTTCAGTGCAGGTCAGGCTGCGGACTCTTCACTTCCCAGCCTCCAGTCACAGCAGTCACAGATGGAGTCCCTCATAGTCTTCCTGTTCGTGATTTCTTGCTCTGTAGGTGAGTGAAAGAGAGTTGTTTTTTTTTTAAAATATATATTTTTTAGGTAAGTATAAATATGTGTAATGTGTTTAAATGTTGATTCCCATGTTGTGTTTGCAGGTTGAGCTCCTGTGTCTCTTTGTAGTCATTTTTTTCAGCATTTTTACAGCAGCATGTTTAATGATGTAACAGCTGATGTCAGATCCAGGGGTGGGGTGGAGGGATTTTAAAGGCCCAGAGTTCACCTGAATCTGGCTGCTGTAAGCTGCTTGTGTTTTGAGTCAGCAGCCACTTTGTGGTTTGTGTGTCCTTTGAATTGCTGCACGATGAGAACAGCAGCAGTCACTCTGGGTCTGAAATGGACACCATGAGATGTCACTTACACGAGATGTTGGACAACCTTTCCCTTTTAAAGTGTGTTTAACGGTGTAACTTTGCATTTTTATCTTAACTTTCTTCCCCCTGAGTTCTAACAGTGAAAAAACAAAAAGGGAAATGCGAAGTGAAAGCAAAACTTCAATCCAAGACTTTCTCTTTTGGTTGGGAGTGTTTCAGTTCTCCTTTCATTTCTGCTTTGGGTTTTAAGGAAATCCTTTATGTCACATAGCTCCAATGTGAGACCTCCCAGCATTAAAACATGACAAGGACAGCTCCGGACTGTGCTTATGTGATGAGTGGGGCTGAGAGTGTTTTGTGCAAACATATAAGATTTTCAAATTTATTGTAAAGAAGCTCATTCCAAATATGCCTCTAATAATTCCACAACATAAAAATATTATATTAACTTGTGACTTTATTCATTGTGTATTTGAGTCTCTTTTTTTTCTTTTTTGTAAATTCATGAAACTCAGAGCTTCCATGCAGGAAGGTGGAAGGAGTCTGAAGTGATGTAAAGCTTGGATTAGCTGTCAAACACCTGGGGATCAGACAGGTGTTTGACTAAAGATCATCTTTATTGAACTTGAACACATAAGCTTCATTTATATGAAAGTTTAAGTGTTAAGTGTAAATTAAGTGCAGTACACTCAAAAAAGAAAGAAAATCTGCTTTTATTTGACTTTAACTACTTTAATTTCATATATATATATGAAACATAAAACAATATAACATCACACACACATTTTTTTTTCAGGTAATTTTGTTACATAGGTTCAATTTAAATGTTCGATTTAATGGAATTTAGTCAAATGAAATTAACTTGATTCATTTTATACCAAGCACTCATAAATCCCACTGTCATTAAATGTGACACTGGCCACATTCTTAATGAGCAATTATTCGAATAAATAAAAAAGTATTTTACATGTTTCAGTTGCATTTTAATTAAAATCATTGCTTTATGTTTAATAAGGGTGTATAGTATTTATTTTTAGTGTGATAGACAATAAAATTGCACAATAATCAGGTACCTTTGAAATAAATAGACAACAAAATACAAAGTAAAGTAGCCAAAAGTTACACTCAAAGTTACTTTCTTTCTTACCTGTAAAATTTCAACTTGTTAGTCTGTTATTTTAGTGCCCTGCAGGGTACATAATAATAACATAATTCAGCTAAAATACTCTGAAATTACATTTAAATTAACGGAATTACACCTTGAGACTGGTTTTTACAGAGTCAAGTAAACATAGTTGGAGTTTATTTGATGCCAAAGAAACTTCAACTAACTGAGGGAAGCCTAGCAGACAGCCAGCAGCTACAGCCCTGTGTTAGGGCCCATCGTAATCAAGTATGTCTCCGATTGTAAGCCTCTGCCCACACAAAGCTGTTACAGAACGGGAAATTAGTACAGAGACCAAAACTGTTTTTTGTGGGCCATAAACATTTTAACACGGTGCTCTGTGAGGACTGACGAGCAAAGAGCCTCAAACTGCTGTTTGAGGCTCTTTGCTGTTGTCTTGATTTTTCAGCCACAAATTCTTATCAAGTGCTGTTAACAGTTAAACATGTTTTAAAAATTTAAAAAGGAGTTACATTTTAAAAAGATTATTTTCTTTCCTTCAGCTCTTCAGCAGGATGTGCAGGCGAAGTTTGGAGAGGACGTCACTCTCCAGTGTCAGATTACTACAGATGAAAGAATCTCAGTGGTAAAGTGGAGCAGACCTGACCTGAACACCGACGGCTACGTCTACTTCTACAGGAACAAACGATTCTATGAAAACTACCAACATCCATCTTTTCATGGCCGAGTGAAGCTGAGGGACCCGGAGATGAAGGATGGAGACGTTTCTGTGATCCTGAAGAATGTCACGTTTAATGACACTGGGATGTATGAGTGTCACATAGCAGTGAGGAACCCTGTGAGAAGTAAAAGAGCTCACACTGAGATCAGTCACTTCATTGACCTCACAGTCACAGGTGAGTTTGTAGAGCTCACACTCAGCTCCCATATCATAAAACCCCCAAAACATAAAAGCGTGAAATTACGAACAAAAATCTAAAACTGCTTGCTGCTAGTATTTCTCTACTCTACGGAAACTGCATGATTATTTGTGACTTGGCAAATAAACAAACAAAAGCCAGTGAGCTACAATTTATCCACAGCTTCTTCTGCTCAATTCTTTTAGTGTTAAGCGTGAAGGGGAAACGGCATGCTGCTAACTCAGATGCTAAATATTAAACCACTGTTTGAAATATTCTCTGACAGCTGATGTTCTCTCTGCAGGTGAAACAGATGAAAAATTGTTGCAGCACCAAATCGTGGAAAGTGAAGCTGGAAACATCCAGGATGTTGGAGACGTAGTAACTCCAACTCTTATAATGGGTGTTTGTTATGTTGTGGTTGCTTTTATTGTTGTTGGTTTTCTGACATTATTCATATTTAAAAGAATTCAGTTAAAAGGACTAAAGGTTACAGTCCCTGATAATGCATTGCTTTAGATGGCGAGACTCTTGAGGGACGGCTGTTATGAGGAAAGGCAGCCCAGAAACTTTGCAAGCAGCACACGTCATTGTTGCCTCAACTTTCAGTCTTTTACCCAGGCTAATCTGCCATTTTCCTTCCTTGGTTAGGTTTAGGGATTAGAGATCGATCTAGATTATCATATTAAGATTTGGGACACATCGCCAGTACTGGACCTTGGATTCATCGGGTTTTTCGGACATTATCACTAGACACCCTCATCAAGGAGGCCCTGCCAGGGTTGATCAGGCCCTGCAGTGTGTCACTGGTTAATGTTAAATTGTTATTTCTTTTCTTCTGTTTAGTTTCCTACAGTTTATTTTCTATCTACTGCAACTGAGAAATAATGCTTAACTCTTTAGCATTTATGAAGCCGTACTTCTTCAAAGGGATAGAAAAGGTGATGTAAGACAAAAGGGACAAGATAGGAGAGAGCAGAGAGGAGAGCCGGAAGAGAGGCGTCCGATCTGGCTTCCCACACCTCCCCGCCGGATCAGGCTGTACGCTCTACCTCCCCACTGCCTCCCAGAAAAGGGAAGAAGAGCAGAATATTTCTTTTCTCTCATGGTTAGCTGATTGCCTTAGTTGCCCAAGTGATGTCGGCCCTTTTTAGCCATAGCCAGTGACTGGTCCTCTCAACAGTGTTAGCTAGTTTTCTTTTAGCCTGCCGTTGCGCCTGTCCTCTGATTCCAATCTTTCTAAGCAGTTTTGCTGATGTACTGGCAACAAAGCCCCTGCAACCCACTTCCACCAGGCGCACCTTGATCTTCCAGCCTCTGTCCTCTGGAAGTCAATTTAACATGTCCAGAAATATGATTTTATAGAAAGAAAATTTACAGATTTGATGAACTAACACTGATAGCGACTTTGCCAGGCAGCTAAGCAACATGGCCTTTTGGTTTAAAAGTGAAAAATAAGAAATAAAAAGACTGTTCTGTGGTTATCAAAAACATAACAGCTCTGCAAACTCCTCAAATAAACAGCAAATTCAGCCTGGAGCTTCTCACTGAAAATAAACATAATAAAATAAATAGAAAATTCTGAAGAAAATCACAAAAAATGTTTCCGATTGGTGCTAAAAAAGGATTCAGATTGTAAGAGTTACTGAATTGTCCAATAACTTGTTTGTTGTTTGTGTACTGTCATCAGTCTGTGTTTGATGTTGATCCAGAATAATGTGAAACAACGATCCTTGTATCCTCACGAGAGTTTGCACAAAGTCGTATGGTGCTGTTTAATAACAGATGTGTGTTTAGCTCAGTGTCAGTGTCCTTTGCACGAGTGGTCACCTGCTGCTTTTAACTCTTGACCTTTTTTTGTAAACGCGGTATACTGGTTTGTTCTGGTTTCTTTCGGTCTGTTGTGTAGGACTGTTCACCTGCACATCTGCCCTAATTACCAGTATGATGTTCAGAAATGTCTTGGCCATCAAATTATTAATAAATAAAAAAAGAATAAAAACTGAAAAAGGAAACACAGAATGTGTCACAACTTTCTTTCAGATGCAAATTTAGCCCACTCAAGCTTTTAATTAACTCTTTAAATTCAATCAAGTAAAAAAAAAAAACTTCACACATTCACTGAAATAGAACATATGACATGATGTACAAACTGGGTGTGTGATTTTTGCAGACCTGCTGACTGTCAGGGAGATTTGATGCTGTGAAGAGAAACAGGTTTAGGCTTTCAGAGCGAGAGGATGATGATGTTAGGTGAACACCCACAACATCTGTGGAGGAGGGTGAACAAATCCCATCTGATCCTCATTTGTGCTGCAGAAGTCACAACGCTTTGATTCAAAGCAGGTCACACAAGAACCCCAAACTATAGAGAAATGCCCCAGTTCCCTAAACTCAATCGAAAGAAGTTTCTATTTCTGTAACATTTAACAGAGATAAATCCTCCACAACTCTTCTGTCATATGAAAGAATCTATTTTTGTAATATACAGGGAGTGCAGAATTATTAGGCAAATGAGTATTTTGTCCACATCATCCTCTTCATGCATGTTGTCTTACTCCAAGCTGTATAGGCTCGAAAGATAACAGATGTGTGTTTAGCTCAGTGTCAGTGTCCTTTGCACGAGTGGTCACCTGCTGCTTTTAACTCTTGACCTTTTTTTGTAAACGCGGTATAATGGTTTGTTCTGGTTTCTTTCGGTCTGTTGTGTAGGACTGTTCACCTGCACATCTGCCCTAATTACCAGTATGGTGTTCAGACATGTCTTGGCCATCAAATTATTAATTAATAAAAAAAGAATAAAAACTGAAAAAGGAAACACAGAATGTGTCACAACTTTCTTTCAGATGCAAATTTAGCCCACTCAAGCTTTTAATAACTCTTTAAATTCAATCAAGTAAAAAAAAAAACTTCACACATTCACTGAAATAGAACATATGACATGATGTACAAACTGGGTGTGTGATTTTTGCAGACCTGCGGACTGTCAGGGAGATTTGATGCTGTGAAGAGAAACAGGTATGTGTGGCTTTCAGAGCGAGAGGATGATGATGTTAGGTGAACACCCACAACATCTGTGGATGAGGGTGACTAAATCTGATCCTCTGATCCTTATTTCTGCTGCAGGAGCCACAACGCATTGATTGTTTATTTTTTTTAATTCACAGAGGGCTACACAGAAACCTATGGAGAAATGCCCCAGTTTCCTATACTCACTAAGCACAAAAACTAAATTGAAAGAAATTTCTGTTTCTGTCACATTTAACAAGAACTATTTCTTTTATGAAATAGTGTCAGTGCTGAAATCCCTTAAACTGTCCTGAAATATCAGCTGACAGACCAGCTCATACTGAGGAGACACACAACATGATAGAACATATTTTACATACACTTGGAAACCACGATGAACTCAGAGTCATGAGTTAAAACAATTCAAAATAGTGTCAGTGCTGAAATCCCTTAAACTGTCCTGAAATATCAGCTGACAGACCAGCTCATACTGAGGAGACACACAACATGATAGAACATATTTTACATACACTTGGAAACCACGATGAACTCAGAGTCATGAGTTAAAACAATTCAAAATCTGCTTCTCTAACATAATCAGATTTTGAATTGTTTTAATGCAGCTGAAGCTGTAAAAGGGAGAAACAACACTCGTGTTTACAGAGTGAAACACTTTCAGACGCTCAGGTGAGATGATCAAGTAAAGCAGAAAAAATATAACGTACAGCTTACAAA
>NW_024584556.1:13833-15127 GCF_018398535.1 Haplochromis burtoni
GGGCAGTTTTTTATACCTCATGGGGAGTAACAAAGAACATTTTACTATTGAGAAAATTTTAACAGATCATCTTATTTATTTTTGAGAGCGTCTGGTATAAGCAGTGACTGCAGTGCTTCTCAAATAGGGTGAGACTATTTGCAGTATAGAGTTACACTTGTGTTTGGTGTCATGTCCCGGAATGAATGTGAAAGTTTGTATGACTCATTACTGTTGATATTGATGTGACATTTTTATGCTTCAGTGGTTAATGAAGGGGAGTTTGTGAGCTGTGACAGATGTAACGTTCTCTCTCTTTCTCTTTCATAGTACAGCAGCTTGCAAAAGTATTCTCTAACTTTCCCACATTTTGTCACATTACAGCCACAAACATGAATCAATTTTATTGGAATTCCACGTGAAAGACCAACACAAAGTGGTGTACATGTGAGAAGTGGAACGAAAATCATACATGATTCTAAACAAACATTTTTTACAAATAAATAACTGAAAAGTGGGGTGTGCGTAATTATTCAGTCCGTTTGGTCTGAGTGCAGTCAGTTGCCCATAGACATTGCCTGATGAGTGCTAATGACTAAATAGAGTGCACCTGTGTGTAATCTAATATCAGTACAAATACAGCTGCTCTGTGACGGCCTCAGAGGTTTCCGGCTCATGTGGTTATCTTGGGTAATGAAAGCGCAGATAGGTTGGCCAAAGCAGCTGTTAAGAGTCCCCATAGATGTACAGTTACCATTGTCAAAATCTGAAGGGAAAAGTGTAGTTTGGGCAGAAAGTAGAAACTTATGGCATGGGGTAATGAAACAAAAGAGAGACATTTATACAGGGTGCAAAACACAATAGAAGCTAAGAGGAGTAGCGGATTGCAGAGACGTGAGGAGGTTGTTATCGGTCGAATATGAATGGGCCACTGCTTTTTAAATGGTACTCTTTTTCGGATAGCGAAACATCCGACTGGGTCTGTGATGGATGCACTGATATGGAGACGGTTGAGCATGTACTCTTTAGTTGTAGGAAGTATGCGAGTCACAGGAGGGTGATGTGGGGTGACATGAGTGGTGGACGGGAACTTACATTTGAACAAGTGGTTAATAAGTTAAGTCATGGTGAAGGGAAAGTGGTGGTTTTTTGTTTTTTGAGAAATACTGGTCTCATCAAGAGGATCTGAGGATTCAGGAATGACGGATGATTAACAGCCAGGAGGTGGCAGTAATGCAACAGTTTTGGATGCAAGCTGCCGTTAAACTTGACTGAAGAAGAAGGCCTCAGAGGTTGTCTAAGAGAATATAGGGCT